>NW_018396399.1:865572-884953 GCF_000003195.3 Sorghum bicolor
AGGAGTTCTATCGGGTGTGTCCAAATTGATTTATGAAAATATGGTACGTTCCATGCAAACCGTACACCTATCTTTCATCAAGATTAGCACTATCTCCAAACAGACCGAACCGAGCTTTCACTTGAGCCTCTTCACCTAGGAGTACCATCGGGAACTTCCACAACGATTTCTGAGCCTATGGTGAACTAGGCGCAAACCATGCAACTATCTTGCACCGAAACTAATACTACCTCCAATTGGACCGAGGTGAGATTCCAAATGATACACTTCATCTAGTAGTTCCATCGGGTGCATCTACAGTTCCATCGGGTGTGCCCAAATTGATTTATGAGCATATGGTATGTTCCATGCAAACCGTGCACCTATCTTGCATCAAGATTAGAACTATCTCCAAACAAACAGAACCAAGATTCCACATGAGCAACAGAACCAAGGAGTACCATTGCGTGCATCCAAAATAGTTTCTTAGCCTATGGTGCATTAGGCACAAACCGTGTACCTATCTTACACCAAAACTAACACTATCTCCAAAGAGAACGAAGTGAGATTCTATATGACACACATCATCTAGGAGTTCTATTGGGTGCTTCCAAATATATTTCTATGCATATGGTACGTTCGATGCAATTCGTGCACCTATCTTGCATCAAGATTAGCACTATCTCCAAACAAAGCAAAGTGAGCTTCCACTTGAGCCCCTCTACCTAGGAGTATCATCGGGTGCATCCAAAATGGTTTCTTAGCCTATGATGCATTAGGCGCAAACTTTGTACCTATCTTGCACCAAAACTAACTCTGTCTCCAAACATACCAAAGCGAGATTCCATATGACATATGTCATCTAGGAGTTCTATTGGGATGCGTCCAAATGGATTTCTTAGCATATGGTATGTTCCATGCAAACCGTGCACCTAACTTGCATCAAGATTAGCACTATCTCCAAACAGATCGAACCGACCTTCCACTTGAGCCTCTTCACCTAGGATTATCATCGGGTGCTTCCATAATGGTTTCTGAGCATATGGTGCATTATGCGCAAACCATGCACCAATCTTGTACCTAAACTAACACTGTCTCCAAATAGATTGAAGCGAGATTCCATATGACACACATGATCTAGGAGTTCTATCGGGTGCGTCCAAATTGATTTCCGAGAATATGGTATATTCCATGCATACCGTACACCTATCTTGCATCAAGATTAGCACTATCTCCAAATAGACCAAACCGAGCTTTCACTTGAGCCTCTTCACCTAGGAGTACCATCGGGAACTTCCACAACGATTTCTGAGCCTATGGTGCACTAGGCGCAAACCATGCAACTATCTTGCACCGAAACTAATACTACCTCCAATTGGACCGAGGTGAGATTCCAAATGATACACTTCATCTAGTAGTTCCATCGGGTGCATCTACAGTTCCATCGGGTGTGTCCAAATTGATTTATGAGCATATGGTATGTTCCATGCAAACCGTGCACCTATCTTGCATCAAGATTAGAACTATCTCCAAATAGACCAAACCGAGCTTTCACTTGAGCCTCTTCACCTAGGAGTACCATCGGGAACTTCCACAACGATTTCTGAGCCTATGGTGCACTAGGCGCAAACCATGCAACTATCTTGCACCGAAACTAATACTACCTCCAATTGGACCGAGGTGAGATTCCAAATGATACACTTCATCTAGTAGTTCCATCGGGTGCATCTACAGTTCCATCGGGTGTGTCCAAATTGATTTATGAGCATATGGTATGTTCCATGCAAACCGTGCACCTATCTTGCATCAAGATTAGAACTATCTCCAAACAAACAGAACCAAGATTCCACATGAGCCTCTTCACCAAGGAGTACCATTGCGTGCATCCAAAATAGTTTCTTAGCCTATGGTGCATTAGGCACAAACCGTGTACCTATCTTACACCAAAACTAACACTATCTCCAAAGAGAACGAAGTGAGATTCTATATGACACACATCATCTAGGAGTTCTATTGGGTGCTTCCAAATATATTTCTATGCATATGGTACGTTCGATGCAATTCGTGCACCTATCTTGCATCAAGATTAGCACTATCTCCAAACAAAGCAAAGTGAGCTTCCACTTGAGCCCCTCTACCTAGGAGTATCATCGGGTGCATCCAAAATGGTTTCTTAGCCTATGATGCATTAGGCGCAAACTTTGTACCTATCTTGCACCAAAACTAACTCTGTCACCAAACATACCAAAGCGAGATTCCATATGACACATGTCATCTAGGAGTTCTATTGGGATGCGTCCAAATGGATTTCTTAGCATATGGTATGTTCCATGCAAACCGTGCACCTAACTTGCATCAAGATTAGCACTATCTCCAAACAGATCGAACCGACCTTCCACTTGAGCCTCTTCACCTAGGATTATCATCGGGTGCTTCCATAATGGTTTCTGAGCATATGGTGCATTATGCGCAAACCATGCACCAATCTTGTACCTAAACTAACACTGTCTCCAAATAGATTGAAGCGAGATTCCATATGACACACATGATCTAGGAGTTCTATCGGGTGCGTCCAAATTGATTTCCGAGAATATGGTATATTCCATGCATACCGTACACCTATCTTGCATCAAGATTAGCACTATCTCCAAATAGACCAAACCGAGCTTTCACTTGAGCCTCTTCACCTAGGAGTACCATCGGGAACTTCCACAACGATTTCTGAGCCTATGGTGCACCGGGCACAAACCATGCACCTATCTTGCACCAAAACTAATACTATCTCCAACTGGACTGAAGCGAGATTCCATATGATACACTTCATCTAGTAGTTCTATCAGGTGCATCTACAGTTCCATCGGGTGTGTCCAAATTGATTTCTGAACATATGGTATGTTCCATGCAAACCGTGCATCTATCTTGCATCAAGATTAGAACTATCTCCAAACAGAGAGAACCAAGATTCCACATGAGCATCTTCACCAAGGAGTACCATCGCGTGCGTCCAAAATAGTTAATTAGCCTATGGTGCATTAGGCACAAACCGTGTACCTATCTTGCACCGAAACTAACACTATCTGCAAAGAGACCGAAGTGAGATTCTATATGACACACGTCATCTAGGAGTTCTATTGGGTGCTTCCAAATATATTTCGAAGCATATGGTACGTTCGATGCAATTCGTGCACCTATCTTGCAGCAAGATTAGCACTATCTCCAAACAAAGCAAACTGAGCTTCCAATTGAGCCCCTTTACCCAGGAGTATCATCGGGTGCATCCAAAATGGTTTCTTAGCCTATGATGCATTAGGCGCAAACTGTGTACCTATCTTGCACCAAAACTAACTCTGTCTCCAAATAGACCAAAGCGAGATTCTATCTGACACATGTCATCTAGGAGTTCTATTGGGGTGCGTCCAAATGGATTTCTTAGCATATGGCATGTTCCATGCAAACCGTGCACCTATCTTGCATCAAGATTAGCACTATCTCCAAACAGATCGAACCGCCCTTCCACTTGAGCCTCTTCACCTAGGATTATCATCGGGTGCTTCCATAATGGTTTCTGAGCCTATTGTGCATTATGCGCAAACCATGCACCAATCTTGCACCTAAACTAACACTGTCTCCAAAAGATTGAAGCAAGATTCCATATGACACATGATCTAGGAGTTCTATCGGGTATGTCCAAATTGATTTATGAAAATATGGTACGTTCCATGCAAACCGTACACCTATCTTTCATCAAGATTAGCACTATCTCCAAACAGACCGAACCGAGCTTTCACTTGAGCCTCTTCACCTAGGAGTACCATCAGGAACTTCCACAACGACTTCTGAGCCTATGGTGCACTAGGCACAAACCATGCAACTATCTTGCACCGAAACTAATATTATCTCCAACTGGACCGAAGTGAGATTCCATATGATACACTTCATCTAGTAGTTCCATCGGGTGCATCTGCAGTTCCATCGGGTGTGTCCAAATTGATTTCTGAGCATATGGTATGTTCCATGCAAACTGTCCACCTATGTTGCAACAAGATTAGAACTATCTCCAAACAAACAGAACCAAGATTCCACATGAGCCTCTTCACCAAGGAGTACCATTGCGTGCGTCCAAAATAGTTTCTTAGCCTATGGTGCATTAGGCATAAACCGTGTACCTATCTTGCACCGAAACTAACACTATCTCCAAAGAGACCGAAGTGAGATTCTATATGACACACATCATCTAGAAGTTCTATTGGGTGCTTCCAAAAAATACTTCTAAGCATATGGTACATTCGATGCAATTCGTGCACCTATCTTGCATCAAGATTAGCACTATCTCCAAGCAAAGCAAACTGAGCTTCCACTTGAGACCCTCTACCTAGGAGTATCATCGGGTGCATCCAAAATGGTTTCTTAGCCTATGATGCATTAGGCACAAACTGTACCTATCGTGCACCAAAACTAACTCTGTCTCCAAACATACCAAAGCGAGATTCTATATGACACATGTCATCTAGGAGTTCTATTGGGATGCGTCCGAATGGATTTCTTAGCATATGGTATGTTCCATGCAAACCGTGCACCTAACTTGCATCAAGATTAGCACTATCTCCAAACAGATCGAACCAACCTTCCACTTGAGCCTCTTCACCTAGGATTATCATCGGGTGCTTCCATAATGGTTTCTGAGCATATGGTGCATTATGCGCAAACCATGCACCAATCTTGTACCTAAGCTAACACTGTCTCCAAATAGATTGAAGCGAGATTCCATATGACACACATGATCTAGGAGTTCTATCGGGTGCGTCCAAATTGATTTCCGAGAATATGGTATATTCCATGCATACCGTACACCTATCTTGCATCAAGATTAGCACTATCTCCAAATAGACCAAACCGAGCTTTCACTTGAGCCTCTTCACCTAGGAGTACCATCAGGAACTTCTACAACGGTTTTTTAGCCTATGGTGCACCGGGCACAAACCATGCACCTATCTTGCACCAAAACTAATACTATCTCCAACTGGACTGAAGCGAGATTCCATATGATACACTTCATCTAGTAGTTCTATCAGGTGCATCTACAGTTCCATCGGGTGTGTCCAAATTGATTTCTGAACATATGGTATGTTCCATGCAAACCGTGCATCTATCTTGCATCAAGATTAGAACTATCTCCAAACAGAGAGAACCAAGATTCCACATGAGCATCTTCACCAAGGAGTACCATCGCATGTGTCCAAAATAGTTAATTAGCCTATGGTGCATTAGGCACAAACCGTGTACCTATCTTGCACCGAAACTAACACTATCTGCAAAGAGACCGAAGTGAGATTCTATATGACACACGTCATCTAGGAGTTCTATTGGGTGCTTCCAAATATATTTCGAAGCATATGGTACGTTCGATGCAATTCGTGCACCTATCTTGCAGCAAGATTAGCACTATCTCCAAACAAAGCAAACTGAGCTTCCAATTGAGCCCCTTTACCCAGGAGTATCATCGGGTGCATCCAAAATGGTTTCTTAGCCTATGATGCATTAGGCGCAAACTGTGTACCTATCTTGCACCAAAACTAACTCTGTCTCCAAATAGACCAAAGCGAGATTCTATCTGACACATGTCATCTAGGAGTTCTATTGGGGTGCGTCCAAATGGATTTCTTAGCATATGGCATGTTCCATGCAAACCGTGCACCTATCTTGCATCAAGATTAGCACTATCTCCAAACAGATCGAACCGCCCTTCCACTTGAGCCTCTTCACCTAGGATTATCATCGGGTGCTTCCATAATGGTTTCTGAGCCTATTGTGCATTATGCGCAAACCATGCACCAATCTTGCACCTAAACTAACACTGTCTCCAAACAGATTGAAGCGAGATTCCATATGACACATGATCTAGGAGTTCTATCGGGTGTGTCCAAATTGATTTATGAAAATATGGTACGTTCCATGCAAACCGTACACCTATCTTTCATCAAGATTAGCACTATCTCCAAACAGACCGAACCGAGCTTTCACTTGAGCCTCTTCACCTAGGAGTACCATCAGGAACTTCCACAACGACTTCTGAGCCTATGGTGCACTAGGCACAAACCATGCAACTATCTTGCACCGAAACTAATATTATCTCCAACTGGACCGAAGTGAGATTCCATATGATACACTTCATCTAGTAGTTCCATCGGGTGCATCTGCAGTTCCATCGGGTGTGTCCAAATTGATTTCTGAGCATATGGTATGTTCCATGCAAACTGTCCACCTATCTTGCAACAAGATTAGAACTATCTCCAAACAAACAGAACCAAGATTCCACATGAGCCTCTTCACCAAGGAGTACCATTGCGTGCGTCCAAAATAGTTTCTTAGCCTATGGTGCATTAGGCATAAACCGTGTACCTATCTTGCACCAAAATTAACACTATCTCCAAAGAGACCGAAGTGAGATTCTATATGACACACATCATCTAGAAGTTCTATTGGGTGCTTCCAAAAAATACTTCTAAGCATATGGTACATTCGATGCAATTCGTGCACCTATCTTGCATCAAGTTTAGCACTATCTCCAAACAAAGCAAACTGAGCTTCCACTTGAGACCCTCTACCTAGGAGTATCATCGGGTGCATCCAAAATGGTTTCTTAGCCTATGATGCATTAGGCACAAACTGTACCTATCGTGCACCAAAACTAACTCTGTCTCCAAACAGACCAAAGCGAGATTCTATATGACACATGTCATCTAGGACTTCTATTAGGGTGCATCCAAATGGATTTCTTAGCATATGGTATGTTCCATGAAACCGTCCACCTATCTTCAGTCAAGATTAGCACTATCTCCAAACAGATCGAACCGACCTTCCACTTGAGCCTCTTCACCTAGGATTATCATCGGGTGCTTCCATAATGGTTTCTGAGCCTATGGTGCATTATGCGCAAACCATGCACCAATTTTGCACCTAAACTAACACTGTCTCCAAACAGTTTGAAGTGAGATTCCATATGACACACATGATCTAGGAGTTCTATCGGGTGTGTCCAAATTGATTTATGAAAATATGGTACGTTCCATGCAAACCGTACACCTATCTTTCATCAAGATTAGCACTATCTCCAAACAGACCGAACCGAGCTTTCACTTGAGCCTCTTCACCTAGGAGTACCATCGGGAACTTCCACAACGATTTCTGAGCCTATGGTGCACTAGGCGCAAACCATGCAACTCTCTTGCACCGAAACTAATACTACCTCCAATTGGACCAAGGTGAGATTCCAAATGATACACTTCATCTAGTAGTTCCATCGGGTGCATCTACAGTTCCATCGGGTGTGTCCAAATTGATTTATGAGCATATGGTATGTTCCATGCAAACCGTGCACCTATCTTGCATCAAGATTAGAACTATCTCCAAACAAACAGAACCAAGATTCCACATGAGCCTCTTCACCAAGGAGTACCATTGCGTGCATCCAAAATAGTTTCTTAGCCTATGGTGCATTAGGCACAAACCGTGTACCTATCTTACACCAAAACTAACACTATCTCCAAAGAGAACGAAGTGAGATTCTATATGACACACATCATCTAGGAGTTCTATTGGGTGCTTCCAAATATATTTCTATGCATATGGTACGTTCGATGCAATTCGTGCACCTATCTTGCATCAAGATTAGCACTATCTCCAAACAAAGCAAAGTGAGCTTCCACTTGAGCCCCTCTACCTAGGAGTATCATCGGGTGCATCCAAAATGGTTTCTTAGCCTATGATGCATTAGGCGCAAACTTTGTACCTATCTTGCACCAAAACTAACTCTGTCACCAAACATACCAAAGCGAGATTCCATATGACACATGTCATCTAGGAGTTCTATTGGGATGCGTCCAAATGGATTTCTTAGCATATGGTATGTTCCATGCAAACCGTGCACCTAACTTGCATCAAGATTAGCACTATCTCCAAACAGATCGAACCGACCTTCCACTTGAGCCTCTTCACCTAGGATTATCATCGGGTGCTTCCATAATGGTTTCTGAGCATATGGTGCATTATGCGCAAACCATGCACCAATCTTGTACCTAAACTAACACTGTCTCCAAATAGATTGAAGCGAGATTCCATATGACACACATGATCTAGGAGTTCTATCGGGTGCGTCCAAATTGATTTCCGAGAATATGGTATATTCCATGCATACCGTACACCTATCTTGCATCAAGATTAGCACTATCTCCAAATAGACCAAACCGAGCTTTCACTTGAGCCTCTTCACCTAGGAGTACCATCGGGAACTTCCACAACGATTTCTGAGCCTATGGTGCACTAGGCGCAAACCATGCAACTATCTTGCACCGAAACTAATACTACCTCCAATTGGACCGAGGTGAGATTCCAAATGATACACTTCATCTAGTAGTTCCATCGGGTGCATCTACAGTTCCATCGGGTGTGTCCAAATTGATTTATGAGCATATGGTATGTTCCATGCAAACCGTGCACCTATCTTGCATCAAGATTAGAACTATCTCCAAACAAATAGAACCAAGATTCCACATGAGCCTCTTCACCAAGGAGTACCATTGCGTGCATCCAAAATAGTTTCTTAGCCTATGGTGCATTAGGCACAAACCGTGTACCTATCTTACACCAAAACTAACACTATCTCCAAAGAGAACGAAGTGAGATTCTATATGACACACATCATCTAGGAGTTCTATTGGGTGCTTCCAAATATATTTCTATGCATATGGTACGTTCGATGCAATTCGTGCACCTATCTTGCATCAAGATTAGCACTATCTCCAAACAAAGCAAAGTGAGCTTCCACTTGAGCCCCTCTACCTAGGAGTATCATCGGGTGCATCCAAAATGGTTTCTTAGCCTATGATGCATTAGGCGCAAACTTTGTACCTATCTTGCACCAAAACTAACTCTGTCTCCAAACATACCAAAGCGAGATTCCATATGACACATGTCATCTAGGAGTTCTATTGGGATGCGTCCAAATGGATTTCTTAGCATATGGTATGTTCCATGCAAACCGTGCACCTAACTTGCATCAAGATTAGCACTATCTCCAAACAGATCGAACCGACCTTCCACTTGAGCCTCTTCACCTAGGATTATCATCGGGTGCTTCCATAATGGTTTCTGAGCATATGGTGCATTATGCGCAAACCATGCACCAATCTTGTACCTAAACTAACACTGTCTCCAAATAGATTGAAGCGAGATTCCATATGACACACATGATCTAGGAGTTCTATCGGGTGCGTCCAAATTGATTTCCGAGAATATGGTATATTCCATGCATACCGTACACCTATCTTGCATCAAGATTAGCACTATCTCCAAATAGACCAAACCGAGCTTTCACTTGAGCCTCTTCACCTAGGAGTACCATCAGGAACTTCTACAACGGTTTTTTAGCCTATGGTGCACCGGGCACAAACCATGCACCTATCTTGCACCAAAACTAATACTATCTCCAACTGGACTGAAGAGAGATTCCATATGATACACTTCATCTAGTAGTTCTATCAGGTGCATCTACAGTTCCATCGGGTGTGTCCAAATTGATTTCTGAACATATGGTATGTTCCATGCAAACCGTGCATCTATCTTGCATCAAGATTAGAACTATCTCCAAACAGAGAGAACCAAGATTCCACATGAGCATCTTCACCAAGGAGTACCATCGCGTGCGTCCAAAATAGTTAATTAGCCTATGGTGCATTAGGCACAAACCGTGTACCTATCTTGCACCGAAACTAACACTATCTCCAAAGAGACCGAAGTGAGATTCTATATGACACACGTCATCTAGGAGTTCTATTGGGTGCTTCCAAATATATTTCGAAGCATATGGTACGTTCAATGCAATTCGTGCACCTATCTTGCAGCAAGATTAGCACTATCTCCAAACAAAGCAAACTGAGCTTCCAATTGAGCCCCTTTACCCAGGAGTATCATCGGGTGCATCCAAAATGGTTTCTTAGCCTATGATGCATTAGGCGCAAACTGTGTACCTATCTTGCACCAAAACTAACTCTGTCTCCAAATAGACCAAAGCGAGATTCTATCTGACACATGTCATCTAGGAGTTCTATTGGGGTGCGTCCAAATGGATTTCTTAGCATATGGCATGTTCCATGCAAACCGTGCACCTATCTTGCATCAAGATTAGCACTATCTCCAAACAGATCGAACCGCCCTTCCACTTGAGCCTCTTCACCTAGGATTATCATCGGGTGCTTCCATAATGGTTTCTGAGCCTATTGTGCATTATGCGCAAACCATGCACCAATCTTGCACCTAAACTAACACTGTCTCCAAACAGATTGAAGCGAGATTCCATATGACACATGATCTAGGAGTTCTATCGGGTATGTCCAAATTGATTTATGAAAATATGGTACGTTCCATGCAAACCGTACACCTATCTTTCATCAAGATTAGCACTATCTCCAAACAGACCGAACCGAGCTTTCACTTGAGCCTCTTCACCTAGGAGTACCATCAGGAACTTCCACAACGACTTCTGAGCCTATGGTGCACTAGGCACAAACCATGCAACTATCTTGCACCGAAACTAATATTATCTCCAACTGGACCGAAGTGAGATTCCATATGATACACTTCATCTAGTAGTTCCATCGGGTGCATCTGCAGTTCCATCGGGTGTGTCCAAATTGATTTCTGAGCATATGGTATGTTCCATGCAAACCGTCCACCTATCTTGCAACAAGATTAGAACTATCTCCAAACAAACAGAACCAAGACTCCACATGAGCCTCTTCACCAAGGAGTACCATTGCGTGCGTCCAAAATAGTTTCTTAGCCTATGGTGCATTAGGCATAAACCGTGTACCTATCTTGCACCGAAACTAACACTATCTCCAAAGAGACCGAAGTGAGATTCTATATGACACACATCATCTAGAAGTTCTATTGGGTGCTTCCAAAAAATACTTCTAAGCATATGGTACATTCGATGCAATTCGTGCACCTATCTTGCATCAAGATTAGCACTATCTCCAAACAAAGCAAACTGAGCTTCCACTTGAGACCCTCTACCTAGGAGTATCATCGGGTGCATCCAAAATGGTTTCTTAGCCTATGATGCATTAGGCACAAACTGTACCTATCGTGCACCAAAACTAACTCTGTCTCCAAACAGACCAAAGCGAGACTCTATATGACACATGTCATCTAGGACTTCTATTAGGGTGCATCCAAATGGATTTCTTAGCATATGGTATGTTCCATGCAAACCGTCCACCTATCTTCAGTCAAGATTAGCACTATCTCCAAACAGATCGAACCGACCTTCCACTTGAGCCTCTTCACCTAGGATTATCATCGGGTGCTTCCATAATGGTTTCTGAGCCTATGGTGCATTATGCGCAAACCATGCACCAATTTTGCACCTAAACTAACACTGTCTCCAAACAGATTGAAGTGAGATTCCATATGACACACATGATCTAGGAGTTCTATCGGGTGTGTCCAAATTGATTTATGAAAATATGGTACGTTCCATGCAAACCATACACCTATCTTTCATCAAGATTAGCACTATCTCCAAACAGACCGAACCGAGCTTTCACTTGAGCCTCTTCACCTAGGAGTACTATCGGGAACTTCCACAACGATTTCTGAGCCTATGGTGCACTAGGCGCAAACCATGCAACTATCTTGCACCGAAACTAATACTACCTCCAATTGGACCGAGGTGAGATTCCAAATGATACACTTCATCTAGTAGTTCCATCGGGTGTGTCTAAATTGATTTCTGAGCATATGGTTTGTTCCATGCAAACAGTGCACCTATCTTGCATCAAGATTAGAATTATCTCCAAACAGATAGAACCAAGATTCCACATGAGCCTCTTCACCAAGGAGTACTATCGCGTGCGTCCAAAATAGTTTCTTAGCCTATGGTGCATTAGGTACAAACCGTGTACCTATCTTGCACCGAAACTAACACTATCTCCAAAGAGAACGAAGTGAGATTCTATATGGCACACGTCATCTAGGAGTTTTATTGGGTGCTTCCAAATATATTTCTAAGCATATGGTATGTTTGATGCAATTCGTGCACCTATCTTGCATCAAGATTAGCACTATCTCCAAACAAAGCAAACTGAGCTTCCATTTGAACCCCTTTACCCAGGAGTATCATTGGGTGCATCCAAAATGGTTTCTTAGCCTATAAAGCATTAGGTGCAAAATGTGTACCTATCTAGCACCAAAACTAACTGTCTCCAAACAGACCAAAGCGAGATTCTATAAGACACATGTCATCTAGGAGTTCTATTGGGGTGCGTCCAAATGGATTTCTTAGCATATGGTATGTTCCATGCAAACCGTGCACCTATCTTGCATCAAGATTAGCACTATCTCCAAACAGATCGAGCCGACCTTCCACTTGAGCCTCATCACCTAGGATTATGATTGGGTGCCTGCATAATGGTTTCTGAGCTTATGGTGCATTATGCGCAAACCATGCACCAATCTTGAACCTAAACTAACACTATCTCCAAACAGATTGAAGCGAGATTCCATATGACACACATGATCTAGGACTTCTATCAGGCGCGTCCAAATTGATTTTTGAGAATATGGTACGTTCCATGCAAACCGTACACCTATCTTTCATCAAGATTAGCACTATCTCCAAACAGACCGAACCGAGCTTTCACTTGAGCCGCTTCACCTAGGAGTACCATCGAGAACTTCCACAACGATTTCTGAGCATATGGTGCACTGGGCAAAAACCATGCAACTATCTTGCACCAAAACTAATACTATCTCCAACTGGACCGAAGCGAGATTCCATATGATACACTTCATCTAGTAGTTCCATCAGGTGCATCTACAATTCCATCGGGTGTGTCCAAATTGATTTCTG
The DNA here is from genome assembly GCF_000003195.3 of Sorghum bicolor. Classification (NCBI taxonomy): domain Eukaryota; kingdom Viridiplantae; phylum Streptophyta; class Magnoliopsida; order Poales; family Poaceae; genus Sorghum; species Sorghum bicolor. The sequence goes on from NW_018396399.1 coordinate 878,462, forward strand.
AGCATATGGTATGTTCCAAGCAAACCGTGCACCTATCTTGCATCAAGATAAGAACTATCTCCAAACAGACAGAACCAAGATTCCACATGAGTCTCTTCACCAAGGAGTACCATCGCGTGTGTCCAAAATAGTTTCTTAGCCTATGGTGCATTAGGCACAAACCGTGTACCTATCTTGCACCAAAAGTAACAGTATCTCCAAAGAGACCGAAGTGAGATTCTATATGACACACGTCATCTAGGAGTTCTATTGGGTGCTTCCAAATATATTTCGAAGCATATGGTATGTTCGATACAATTCGTGCACCTATCTTGCATCAAGATTAGCACTATCTCCAAACAAAGCAAACTGAGCTTCCACTTGAGCCCCTTTACCCAACAGTATCATCGGGTGCATCCAAAATGGATTCTTAGCCTATGATGCATTAGGCGCAAACTGTGTACCTATCTTGCACCAAAACTAACTCTGTCTCCAAACAGACCAAAGCGAGATTCTATATGACACTTGTCATCTAGGAGTTCTATTGGAGTGCGTCTAAATGGATTTCTTAACATATGGTATGTTCCATTCAAACCGTGCACCTATCTTGCATCAAGATTAGCATTATCTCCAAACAGATCGAAGCGACCTTCCACTTGAGCCTCTTCACCTAGGATTATCATCGGGTGCTTCCATAATGGTTTCTGTCCTATGGTGCATTATGCGCAAACCATGCACCAATCTTGAACCTAAACTAACAGTCTCCAAACAGATTGAAGCGAGATTCCATATGACACACATGATCTAGGAGTTCTATCGGGTGCGTCCAAATTGATTTCTAAGAATATGGTACGTTCCATGCAAACCGTACACCTATCTTTCATCAAGATTAGCACTATCTCCAAACAGACCGAACCGAGCTTTCACTTGAGCGTCTTCACCTAGGAGTACCATCGGGAACTTCCACAACGATTTCTAAGCCTATGGTGCACTAGGCACAAACCATGCAACTATCTTGCACCGAAACTAATACTATCTCCAACTGGACTGAAGTGAGATTCCATATGATACACTTCATCTAGTAGTTCCATCGGGTGCATCTACAGTTCCATCGGGTGTGTCCAAATTGATTTCTAAGCATATGGTATGTTCTATGCAAACCGTGCACCTATCTTGCATCAAGATTAGAACTATCTCCAAATAGACAAAACCAAGATTTCACATGAGCCTCTTCACCAAGGTGTACCATCGTGTGCGTCCAAAATAGTTTCATAGCCTATGGTGCATTAGGCACAAACCGTGTACCTATCTTGCACCAAAACTAACACTATCTCCAAAGAGACCGAAGTGAGATTCTATATGACACACGTCATCTAGGAGTTCTATTACGTGCTTCCAAATATATTTCTAAGCATATGGTACGTTCGATGCAATTCGTGCACCTATCTTGCATCAAGATTAGCACTATCTCCAAACAAAGCAAACTGAGCTTCCACTTGAGCCCCTTTACCCAGGAGTATCATCGGGTGCATCCAAAATGGTTTCTTAGCCTATGATGCATTAGACGCAAACTGTGTACCTATCTTGCACCAAAACTAACTCTGTCTCCAAACAAACCAAAGCGAGATTCCATATGACACATGTCATCTAGGAGTTCTATTGGGATGCGTCCAAATGGATTTCTTAGCATATGGTATGTTCGATGCAAACCGTGCACCTATCTTGCATCAAGATTAGCACTATCTCGAAACAGATCGAAGCGACCTTCCACTTGAGCCTCTTCACCTAGGAGTATTATCGGGTGCTTCCATAATGGTTTCTGAGCCTATGGTGCATTATGCGCAAACCATGCACCAATCGTGCACCTAAACTAACACTGTCTCCAAACAGATTGAAGCAAGATTCCATATGACACACATGATCTAGGAGTTCTATCGGGTGCGTCCAAATTGACTTCTGAGAATATGGTATGTTGCATGCAAACCGTACACCTATCTTTCATCAAGATTAGCACTATCTCCAAACAGACCGAACCGAGCTTTCACTTGAGCCTCTTCACCTAGGAGTACCATCAGGAACTTCCACAACGGTTTTTGTGCCTATGGTGCGCTGGGCACAAACCATGCACCTATCTTGCACCGAAACTAATACTATCTCCAACTGGACTGAAGCGAGATTCCATATGATACACTTCATCTAGTAGTTCCATCGGGTGCATCTACAGTTCCATCAAGATTAGAACTATCTTCAAATAGATAGAACCAAGATTCCACTTGAGCATCTTCACCAAGGAGTATCATCGTGTGCGTCCAAAATAGTTTCTTAGCCTATGGTGCATTAGGCACAAACCATGTACCCATCTTGCACCGAAACTAAAACTATCTCCAAAGAGACCGAAGTGAGATTCTATATGACACACTGAAAGGTCCTAATATGGCTAGAGGGGGGGTGAATAGCCTATTTAAAAAATCTACAAACTCACTAGCGTAAGAGGTTAGTAAATAACCAAGTGTAGCTTTTTTGCTGTAGCTCTAATGGGGTTTTCGCAAGCCACCTATCCAACAATTCTAGTTGATATGATCACTAGGCACACAAAGGCTAAGTCACTACTTACACTAGAAAGCTACCTAAAGTTTCTATACAAGTAAGTAAGCTACTCTAGTTTGCGGGAATGTAAAAGAGATAGTTTGATCTTTATACCGCCGCATAGTGGGGATGAACCTATCAATAATATGAAGTCCAATTACCGGGAGAAATCCAATCAACAAACACAATGGAGACAAGCAATTATTCTCCCGAGGTTCACGTGCTTGCCGGCATGCTACGTCCCCGTTGTGTCGACCAACACTTGGTGGTTCGGTGGCGAAGAGGTGTAGCACGAACCTTGTCCTCACTAGGACACCACAAGAACCTACCCACAAGTGAGGTAGCTCAATGACACGAGCAATCCACTAATGTTGCCTTTGGCACTCCGCTGAGGTAGGCACAAACCTCTCACAATCGCCAGGAGATGGCCACGAACAATCACCAACTCGTGCCAAAGCTCCTCCGCAGCTCCAAGCCGTCTAGGTGGCGGCAACCACCAAGAGTAACAAGCAAACCCGCTGCTCAACGATCACTAGTGCCACTAGATGCTCAAACTCTAAGCAAATGCAACTAGGATCTCTCCCAATCTCACTTTGGATGAACAAAACTTGAACAAGGTGAGTGGGAAGTGTGGGAGTATGCTCACAAGGTGTATCAACAAGTTAGAGAGTCAAGAGAGTGAGCATGAACCGGCCAAGGCCTATAAATAGAAGTCCCAAGCTTCAACTAGCCGTTGGTAGTTTACCCCACAGTCTGCGTCCACAACGGACGCGTCCTAGTTCACACTGGACGCGTTCGGTATGAGCCAGACCAGCGTCCGGTGCTTCTAAATGTTAGAAAAGTAGCTGTTGCCTCTGACACTGACAGGGCACCGGACTCTCGCTTTTGAACAAACCGGACGTGTCCGGTGTCACACCGGACCAAAACTTAGGGACCAAAACTTAGGGACGCGTCCGGTGTGCACTGGACGTAAACCCAGGGAGCTCTGCACGAAGAGTTTGCACCGGACGCTAACTCGGACACGCCCGGTGTCACACCGGACGCGTCCGGTGTGCATCGGACGTAAACTCAGAGAGTTTTCACCGAGAAGCGAACTCACCGAATGAGGCACACCTGACTCTACGTGAAAACTGTTTCCGCGTCCGGTGCCTCAACTCGGACACGTCCAACCTCATACCGGACGCGTCCGGCTTGAAAGCACTACGCGAAACGATCTCAACTACTTCCCTTGCTTCCATGTGCCAACACCAAAGTGTCTCAACACTTGTGCACGAGTGTTAGCATATTTCAAAAAACATTTTTCAAGGGTTACTTAATTAGGTCACTAGGCCTAATGCATATGCAAGAAATCCAATCACCTAGTGGCACTTAGACAACCGTTTTCACAACGAGATTACCCCTCTTAATAGTACGGCTATCTATCCTAAATGTGATCACACCCTCTATGGTGTCTTGATCACCAAAACCAAAACCCTAAGCATACCTTTGCCTTGATCTCCATAGGGTTTTGTTTTTCTCTTTCTTCTTTTCCAAGTTGAGCACTTGATCACCTTGTGGTCATCACCATCATCACCATGATCATCACTTGCTCCATCACTTGGCATGTACCAACCTCATTTAGGCTACACACACTTTAGTATAGAGGTTAGTACTAGGGTTTCATCAATTATCCAAAACCAAACTAGGGCTTTCAATCTCCCCCTTTTTGGTAATTGTTGACAACCCTTTTTACAAAGATTTTCAATAAAATTTTCTTGGATTCATGTTGCTTGTCCAAGCATTTTACCATGTGCAAAGGTTATGGACAAGTTTCATAAACCCAAATTGGTAGCAATTGCTCCCCCTACGTATGTGCTAAGATTTTGGATTTGAAAGCTTGCACATATGCTTGAATAGGAAATATAGGAGTCAATTTCTACCAAAAGATGCTAAGATGTAAGGAATGGACCTTTGAAGCGTGATACCAATCGGAGTTGCCAATGTATACCATCCTTAGCACCATTAGTAACTAGACATTCACAAAACTAGAACACCCCGTGAGATCAACATTATAAACAAGGTTCTAGTACCACTTGTGAAACAACTAAAAATCTAGTTACACTACCTATGCATGCTAGTTCTTCATTTCATCAATCAAGCCTACAACTAGCATACACCACACAAGCGAGGCATTGGAGAGAAAACTTCTAAAACTAATGCAAATGCAAGCAACCATATGTGATGCACATACAATTGCAACATACAAGTTTATGAGCTTGCTCCCCCTACTTGTGTGCTTCAAATTTTAATTGATCCCCTTTTTTTATTATGTTACTCCCCTATCTTTGTACTTCTCCTATAATTTCTCCCCCTTTGTCATCAATGACCACAAAAGGTGAGCTCAAATTTTAGATAGGTTAGTGTGAAACCATGTGAAGTGAGATCATTTTCCCAAATTGGTCCAATCTAGATTACTTGCCTAAGATATTTAACTTGGTTTGATCCAAGGACAAGCTTCTTCACACCTCCAAATAAGGGTTATCTTGTACCACGTTGAGTTAAACACTTATAGCTCATATTCTAGATCAAACACTAGGATTGCAAGCCCACAAACATCTCATATGCTACCACTAGATCAAGTCAAACATAGAAGCAATAGTGGTACCATATAAGCATCAAATTCATTTGATTTTCATGAATGATCCTAACCATGTAAGGAATGACTAGATGCACTAAGAAAGTCCTTAGCATAGGATGAATGACATGTCAATCAATTTTACCTTGCTTTGCTCGAAGGAGAGGCATGTCATGTAATGGGGGTGCATCAACACATATTTGAGAAGTCAAGTATGTTCAATTCATTCCTTAGCTTGCAAAACCTCTTCTCATCAAGTGGCTTGGTGAATATATCGGCAAGTTGATCATCGGTGCCTATACTCTCAATGCAAATGTCCCCTTTTTGTTGGTGATCTCTTATCAAGTGATGGCAGACATCTCTGTGCTTTGTTCTTGAGTGTTGAACCGGATTGTTGGTGAGCTTCATGGCACTTTCATTGTCACATAGCAATTACACTTCTTTGAAATTGATTCCAAAATCTTTCAATGTTGCCTTTATCCATAGAATTTGTGCACAACAACTACCGGCCGCAATGTACTCCGCTTCGGCGGTTGATAGTGGAACACTAGTTTGTTTCTTGGATGACCATGAGACAAGTGATCTTCCCAACAATTGACATGTGCCCGATGTGCTTCTTCTCTCAACTTCGCATCCCGCATAGTCCGAGTCGGAATATCCAACAAGTTCAAACTTTGCACCTTTAGGATACCACAAACCAACATTTTGTGTATGCTTTAAGTACCTCAATATTCTCTTTGTTGCTTTCAAATGACTTTCTCTTGGTGAGGCTTGAAATCTTGCACACATGCATACACTAAACATAACATCCGGTCTTGATGCGGTCACATAGAGTAGGCTTCCAATCATAGACCGATACAACTTTTGATCTACCATATTTCCACTTGTATCATTATCTAGGCTTCCATTTGTTCCCATTGGAGTGCTAATTGATTTTGCATCATCCATTCCAAACTTCTTGAGCATGTCTTTTATGTACTTGCCTTGACTCACAAATGTGCCATTTTTCAATTGCTTGATTTGAAGACCAAGGAAGTAACTAAGCTCTCCAATCATCGACATCTCAAACTCATTAGCCATCATGTTTCCAAACTCCTCACAAAATTCTTGGTTGGTTGATCCAAATATGATATCATCAACATAGTTTGCAACACAAACAAGTCTTTGCCAATCTTTTTGGTGAAGAGAGTGGTGTCAACCTTGCCCATCTTGAAACCTTTAGAGAGTAAGAAATCTCTCAATCTCTCATACCATGCTCTAGGTGCTTGCTTCAAACCATACAATGCCTTTCTTAGCTTGTAACATGGTTGGTT
>NW_018396399.1:885053-886040 GCF_000003195.3 Sorghum bicolor
GAGGTTGCTCAACATAGACTTCTTCATTGATATAGCCATGAAGAAATGCACTCTTGACATCCATTTGGTATAGCTTGATGTTATGTGCACAAGCATAGGCCAACAAGATCCTAATGCTTTCCAATCTTGCAACCAGGGCATATGTTTCACCAAAGTCAAGACCTTCAACTTGAGTATAGCCTTGTGCTACCAATCTTGCTTTGTTTCTTACAACTATCCCATCTTGATCTTGTTTGTTGCGAAAGACCCATCTAGTACCAATGACATTGTGATCACTAGGCCTCTCAACTAATTCCCATACTTGATTTCTTTTGAAATTGTTAAGCTCTTCATGCATAGCATTAACCCAATCAACATCTCTCAATGCTTCATCTATCTTCTTTGGCTCAATGTGAGACATAAAGGAGAAATGCTCACAAAATGATGCTAATCTTGATCTAGTTTGCACTCCTCTTTGAATGTCACCAATGATATGATCCAATGGATGATCTCTTGCAATATTGGTTGGTTGGAGTATTTGCACTTGATTGCTTGCACTTGGTTGATCATGAGATGATGTACTAGCTTGTTGATCTTGCACTTGAGTACCACTTGTACTAGCTTGATTTTGATCATGAGAACCACTAGCTTGCACATTAGAGGTAGGAAGCACTTGATCTTTGTCATCTTCAACATCAATCACCTCTCTAGGCCTTAAATCACCAATATCCATATTCTTCATTGCATCGGCCAATTGAGTGCCTCTCACATCATCTAGATTCTCATCTTCCTCTTGAGAGCCATTGGTTTCATCAAACTCAACATCATGCACCTCCTCAAGAGTACCACTAGCCAAATTCCAAACTCTATAAGCTTTGCTAGTAGTTGAGTAACCAAGCAAGAAACCTTCATCACATTTCTTTTCAAATTTACTCAATCTAGTGCCTTTCTTCAATATGTAGCATTTGCAACCAAAAACCCGAAAGTATACAATGTTGGGCTTTCTCC
>NW_018396399.1:886140-888508 GCF_000003195.3 Sorghum bicolor
CATTTGATTGTGGAGTGTATTGATGCAAGAATTTATGCCTAATGCCAAATTCATCACAAAGCTCATCAACTCTTGTGTTCTTGAATTCACTTCCATTGTCACTTCTCTCTTTCTTGATGGTTGTTTCAAATTCATTGTGTATTCTCTTGACAAATGATTTGAAGGTTGCAAAAACATCACTCTTGTCACTAAGAAAGAATACCCATGTATATCTTGTGAAATCATCCACTATCACAAATCCATATTTGTTTCCACCAATGCTTGTGTATGTGGTTGGTCCAAACAAGTCCATGTGCAACAACTCAAATGCCTTGCATGTACTCATGATGCTCTTCTTTGGATGAGTGTTGCCAACTTGTTTTCTGGCTTGACATGCACTACAAAGCTTATCTTTCTCAAAAGTGACATCTTTCAAGCCTCTAACAAGATCATGCTTGACTAACTTGTTTAATTGTTTCATTCCAACATGACCAAGCCTTCTATGCCATAACCAACCCATGCTAGATTTAGTGAGCAAGCATGTTGACAATTGAGCTTCACTAGCATTGAAATCAACCAAGTATAGATTCTCATATCTAAAACCTTTGAATATCAAGTTAGAGCCATCTACACTTATGATTTCTACATCATCAACTCCAAATATGCATTTGAAACCAAGATCACAAAGTTGAGCTACGGATAGCAAGTTGAAGTTCAAGCTCTCTACTAGTAGCACATTGGAAATGCTCAAGTCATTGGATATAGCAATTTTACCAAGCCCTTTGACCTTGCCTTTGCCATTGTCACCAAATGTGATACTATCAACACCATTGTCATCATTTGGATTGATTGAAGTGAACATTCTTGCATCACCGGTCATGTGTTGTGTGCACCCACTATCAAGCACCCAATGCCTTCCTCCGGCTTTATAGTTTACCTACAAAACAAATCAATGTTTCTTAGGTACCCATACTTGTTTGGGTCCTTGGAGGTTAGTGACTAAGCTTTTTGGTACCCAAATGGCCTTCTTCTTTGGACCCACAATTGGTGTACCAACAAACTTAGCATGCACACCCTTCTCACCCTTGGTAAGCACATAACAAGAATCAAAAGGAATGTAAGGTACATTAGCAATTTTCTTGTTCTTGTTCATTTTATTGCAATTAAGCTCTAGGTGCCCAACTTGCTTGCATTTGTTGCAATACCGACCATTGCTCTTCACAAAGCTAGGCTTGTGAGTTGCAAAGGCTTTCTTGCCCTTCTTGGGGATATAGCCTAATCCCTCTTTGTTGAGAGAAAACCTTTGGCTACCCAAGCACTTTAGCAAGCGGGCCTCACCACCATAGGCCTTGCCTAGGGCGTGAGTGAGCTCATCCACCTCTCTCTTGAGAGTCTCATTCTCAACCTTTAGTGAAGCATCACAAGTGACACTAACACTAGAAGTGCAGATAGAGTTGGTGGTGGTGGATGAAGACCTACAAGAAGAGTTAGTGCCAACAACAATAGGTAGGTTGGGTGATTCTTTAATTAAGTCACATGTGCCTACATCACATGATACAACAACCTTTTCCTTGTTCTCTTCTAATAACAAGGAGTGAGCTTTCTCAAGCTTGGTGTGAGCTTTGCCAAGCTTCTCATGGGCTTCCACTAGCCTCTCATGATTAACATTGAGCTCATCAAAGGATTGCTCAAGAGCTTTTAACTTCTTGGCCAATTCTTTGCACTTCTTGTTTTTAGATTGAATAAGTTAATCGGTTTGTTCTAACATGTCCATGAGTTGTTCGTTAGTGAATTCATTTTCATCATCACTATCACTATCATGTTAATGTTCACTTTCACTCTCATCATATTATACCTTGTGGCCCTTGGCCATGAAGCATGAAGGAGTGTCGAAGAGTGATGGCTTGTTGATAGCAATGCTTGCAAGCACCTTCTTCTTGGATGCCTTGTCATCATCACTAGAATCATCATCCGAAGAAGCATCACTATCCCATGTCACAACATAGGATCCACCCTTCTTCTTCTTCTTGAAGACCATCTTCTTCTCTTTCTTTTCTTTCTTCTCCTTCTTGTTCTTCTTGTCATGCTCATCATTGTCACTATTGTAAGGACAATCCGCCACAATATGATCGGGGCTCTTGCACCTGTAGCATAGCCTCACATGCTCCTTGTTCTTGAAATGATCTCTTCTCTCTAATGTATGGTAGCCCTTCTTCTTCATCATCTTGCCAAATTTGCGGACAAAGAGTGCTAGGGCTTCATCATCAGCTCTACTTGCATGGTGAAAGCCCCTCGCTATAGTTGCTGACGCTGCCGTCCTAGGGGGAAACTTTGTCGTCCCCCTTTTTTTTTTTTTTTTTTTTTTTTTTTTTTTTTTTTTTTTCTTTTT
>NW_018396400.1:0-18349 GCF_000003195.3 Sorghum bicolor
CACATCTCCAACAGATCGAACCGACCTTCCACTTGAGCCTCTTCACCTAGGAGTATTATCGGGTGCTTCCATAATGGTTTCCGAGCCTATGGTGCATTATACGCAAACCATGCACCAATCTTGCACCTGAACTAATACTGTCTCGATACAGATTGAAGCAAGATTCCATATGACACACATGATCTAGGAGTTCTATCGGGTGCGTCGAAATTGATTTCCGAGAATATGGTACGTTCCATGCAAACCGTACACCTGTCTTGCATCAAGATTAGCACTATCTCCAAACAGACCGAACCGAGCTTTCACATGAGCCTCTTCACCTAGGAGTACCATCGGGAACTTCCACAATGATTTCTGAGCCTATGGTGCACTGGGCACAAACCATGCACCTATCTTGCTCCGAAACTAATACCATCTCCAACTGGACTGAAGCGAGATTCCATATGATACACTTCATCTAGTAGTTCCATCGGGTGCATCTACAGTTCCATTGGGTGTGTCCAAATTGATTTCTGAGCATATGGTATGTTCCATGCAACCGTGCACCTATCTTGCATCAAGATTAGAACTATCTCCAAACAGATAGAACCAAGATTCCACATGAGGCTCTTCACCAAGGAGTACCATCGCGTGCGTCCAAAATAGTTTCTTAGCCTATGGTGTATTAGGCACAAATCGTGTACCTATCTTGCACCGAAACTAACACTATCTTCAAAGACACCGAAGTGAGATTCTATATGACACACGTCATCTAAGAGTTCTATTGGGTGCTTCCAAATATATTTTGAAGCATATGGTACGTTCGATGCAATTCGAGCACCTATCTTGCATCAAGATTAGCACTATCTCCAAACAAAGCAAACTGAGCTTCCACTTGAGCCCCTTTACCCAGGAGTATCATCGGGTGCATCCAAAATGGTTTCTTAGCCTATGATGCATTAGGCGCAAACTGTGTACCTATCTTGCATCAAAACTAACTCTGTCTCCAAACAGACCGAAGCGAGATTCCATATGACATATGTCATCTAAGAGTTCTATTGGGGTGCGTCCAAATGGATTTCTTAGCATATGGTATGTTCCATTGAAACCGTGCACCTATCTAGCATCGACATTAGCACAATCTCCAAACAGATCGAACCGACCTTCCACTTGAGCCTCTTCACCTAGGAGTATTATCGGGTGCTTCCATAATGGTTTCTGAGCCTATGGTGCATTATACGCAAACCATGCACCAATCTTGCACCTGAACTAATACTGTCTCGATCTGGACTGAAGCGAGATTCCATATGATATACTTCATCTAGTAGTTCCATCGGGTGCATCTACAGTTCCATTGGGTGTGTCCAAATTGATTTCTGAGCATATAGTATGTTCCATGCAACCGTGCACCTATCTTGCATCAAGATTAGAACTATCTCCAAACAGATAGAACCAAGATTCCACATGAGCCTCTTCACCAAGGAGTACCATCGCGTGCGTCCAAAATAGTTTCTTAGCCTATGGTGCATTAGGCACAAATCGTGTACCTATCTTGCACCGAAACTAACACTATCTCCAAAGACACCGAAGTGAGATTCTATATGACACACGTCATCTAAGAGTTCTATTGGGTGCTTCCAAATATATTTTGAAGCATATGGTACGTTCGATGCAATTCGTGCACCTATCTTGCATCAAGATTAGCACTATCTCCAAACAAAGCAAACTGAGCTTCCACTTGAGCCCCTTTACCCAGGAGTATCATCGGGTGCATCCGAAATGGTTTCTTAGCTTATGATGCATTAGGCGCAAACTGTGTACCTATCTTGCACCAACTCCAAACAGACCGAAGCGAGATTCTATATGACACATGTCATCTAGGAGTTCTATTGGGGTGCGTCCAAATGGATTTCTTAGCATATGGTATGTTCCATGCAAACCCTGCACATATCTTGCATCAAGATTAGCACTGTCTCCAAACAGATCAAACCGACCTTCCACTTGAGCCTCTTCAACTAGGATTATCATCGGGTGCTTCCATAATGGTTTCTGAGCCTATGGTGCATTATGCGCAAACCAGGCACCAATGTTGCACCTAAACTAACACTGTCTCCAAACAGATTGAAGCGAGATTCCATATGACACACATGATCTAGGAGTTCTATCGGGTGCGTCCAAATTGATTTCCGAGAATATGGTACGTTCCATGCAAACCGTACACCTGTCTTGCATCAAGATTAGCACTATCTCCAAACAGACCGAACCGAGCTTTCACATGAGCCTCTTCACCTAGGAGTACCATCGGGAACTTCCACAATGATTTCTGAGCCTATGGTGCACTGGGCACAAACCATGCACCTATCTTGCACCGAAACTAATACTATCTCCAACTGGACTGAAGCGAGATTCCATATGATACACTTCATCTAGTAGTTCCATCGGGTGCATCTACAGTTCCATTGGGTGTGTCCAAATTGATTTCTGAGCATATGGTATGTTCCATGCAACCGTGCACCTATCTTGCATCAAGATTAGAACTATCTCCAAACAGATAGAACCATGATTCCACATGAGCCTCTTCACCAAGGAGTACCATCGCGTGCGTCCAAAATAGTTTCTTAGCCTATGGTGCATTAGGCACAAATCGTGTACCTATCTTGCACCGAAACTAACACTATCTCCAAAGACACCGAAGTGAGATTCTATATGACACACGTCATCTAAGAGTTCTATTGGGTGCTTCCAAATATATTTTGAAGCATATGGTACGTTCGATGCAATTCGTGCACCTATCTTGCATCAAGATTAGCACTATCTCCAAACAAAGCAAACTGAGCTTCCACTTGAGCCCCTTTACCCAGGAGTATCATCGGGTGCATCCGAAATGGTTTCTTAGCCTATGATGCATTAGGCGCAACCTGTGTACCTATCTTGCACCAACTCCAAACAGACCGAAGCGAGATTCTATATGACACATGTCATCTAGGAGTTCTATTGGGGTGCGTCCAAATGAATTTCTTAGCATATGGTATGTTCCATGCAAACCCTGCACATATCTTGCATCAAGATTAGCACTGTCTCCAAACAGATCAAACCGACCTTCCACCTGAGCCTCTTCAACTAGGATTATCATCGGGTGCTTCCATAATGGTTTCTGAGCCTATGGTGCATTATGCGCAAACCAGGCACCAATGTTGCACCTAAACTAACACTGTCTCCAAACAGATTGAAGCGAGATTCCATATGACACACATGATCTAGGAGTTCTATCGGGTGCGTCCAAATTGATTTCTAAGAATATGGTACGTTCCATGCAAACCGTACACCTATCTTTCATCAAGATGCACTATCTCCAAACAGACCGAACCGAGCTTTCACTTGAGCCTCTTCACCTAGGAGTACAATCGGGAACTTCCACAACGATTTCTGAGCCTATGGTGCTCTGGGCACAAACCATGCAACTATCTTGCACCGAAACTAATACTATCTCCAACTGGATAGAAGCGAGATTCCATATGATACACTTCATCTAGTAGTTCCATCGGGTGCCTCTACAGTTCCATCGGGTTTGTCCAAATTGATTTCTGAGCATATGGTATGTTCCGTGCAAACCATACACCTATCTTGCATCAAGATTAGAACTATCTCCAAACAGACAGAACCAAGATTCCACTTGAGCCTCTTCACCATGTAGTACCATATTGTGCGTCTAAAATAGTTTCTTACACAAACCGTTTTTCTGTCTTGCACCGAAACTAACACTATCTCCACAGAGACCGAAGTGAGATTCTATATGACACACGTCATCTAGGAGTTCTATTGGGTGCTTCCAAATATATTTTGAAACATATGGTACGTTCCATGCAATTGGTGCACCTATATTGCATCAAGATTAGCACTGTCTCCAAACAAAAGCAAACTGAGCTTCCACTTGAGCCCCTTTACCCAGGAGTATCATCGGGTGCATCCAAAATGGTTTCTTAGCCTATGATGCATTAGGCGCAAACTGTGTACCTATCTTGCATCAAAACTAACTCTGTCTCCAAACAGACCGAAGCGAGATTCCATATGACATATGTCATCTAAGAGTTCTATTGGGGTGCGTCCAAATGGATTTCTTAGCATATGGTATGTTCCATTGAAACCGTGCACCTATCTTGCATCAACATTAGCACAATCTCCAAACAGATCGAACCGACCTTCCACTTGAGCCTCTTCACCTAGGAGTATTATCGGGTGCTTCCATAATGGTTTCTGAGCCTATGGTGCATTATACGCAAACCATGCACCAATCTTGCACCTGAACTAATACTGTCTCGATACAGATTGAAGCAAGATTCCATATGACACACATGATCCAGGAGTTCTGTAGGGTGCGTCCAAATTGATTTCCGAGAATATGGTACGTTCCATGCAAACCGTAAACCTGTCTTGCATCAAGATTAGCACTATCTCCAAACAGACCGAACCGAGCTTTCACATGAGCCTCTTCACCTAGGAGTACCATCGGGAACTTCCACAATGATTTCTGAGCCTATGGTGCACTGGGCACAAACCATGCACCTATCTTGCACCGAAACTAATACCATCTCCAACTGGACTGAAGCGAGATTCCATATGATATACTTCATCTAGTAGTTCCATCGGGTGCATCTACAGTTCCATCGGGTGTGTCCAAATTGATTTCTGAGCATATGGTATGTTCCATGCAAACCGTGCACCTATCTTGCACTGAAACTAACACTATCTCCAAAGACACCGAAGTGAGATTCTATATGACACACGTCATCTAAGAGTTCTATTGGGTGCTTCCAAATATATTTCGAAGCATATGGTACGTTCGATGCAATTCGTGCACCAATCTTGCATCAAGATTAGCACTATCTCCAAACAAAGCAAACTGAGCTTCCACTTGAGCCCCTTTACCCAGGAGTATCATCGGGTGCATCCAAAATGGTTTCTTAGCCTATGATGCATTAGGCGCAAACTGTGTACCTATCTTGCATCAAAACTAACTCTGTCTCCAAACAGACCGAAGCGAGATTCCATATGACATATGTCATCTAAGAGTTCTATTGGGGTGCGTCCAAATGGATTTCTTAGCATATGGTATGTTCCATTGAAACCGTGCATCTATCTTGCATCAACATTAGCACAATCTCCAAACAGATCGAACCGACCTTCCACTTGAGCCTCTTCACCTAGGAGTATCATCGGGTGCTTCCATAATGGTTTCTGAGCCTATGGTGCATTATACGCAAACCATGCACCAATCTTGCACCTGAACTAATACTGTCTCGATACAGATTGAAGCAAGATTCCATATGACACACATGATCTAGGAGTTCTATCGGGTGCGTCCAAATTGATTTCCGAGAATATGGTACGTTCCATGCAAACCGTACACCTGTCTTGCATCAAGATTAGCACTATCTCCAAACAGACCGAACCGAGCTTTCACATGAGCCTCTTCACCTAGGAGTACCATCGGGAACTTCCACAATGATTTCTGAGCCTATGGTGCACTGGGCACAAACCATGCACCTATCTTGCACCGAAACTAATACCATCTCCAACTAGACTGAAGCGAGATTCCATATGATATACTTCATCTAGTAGTTCCATCGGGTGCATCTACAGTTCCATTGGGTGTGTCCAAATTGATTTCTGAGCATATGGTATGTTCCATGCAACCGTGCACCTATCTTGCATCAAGATTAGAACTATCTCCAAACAGATAGAACCAAGATTCCACATGAGCCTCTTCACCAAGGAGTACCATCGCGTGCGTCCAAAATAGTTTCTTAGCCTATGGTGCATTAGGCACAAATCGTGTACCTATCTTGCACCGAAACTAACACTATCTCCAAAGACACCGAAGTGAGATTCTATATGACACACGTCATCTAAGAGTTCTATTGGGTGCTTCCAAATATATTTTGAAGCATATGGTACGTTCGATGCAATTCGTGCACCTATCTTGCATCAAGATTAGCACTATCTCCAAACAAAGCAAACTGAGCTTCCACTTGAGCCCCTTTACCCAGGAGTATCATCGGGTGCATCCGAAATGGTTTCTTAGCTTATGATGCATTAGGCGCAAACTGTGTACCTATCTTGCACCAACTCCAAACAGACTGAAGCGAGATTCTATATGACACATGTCATCTAGGAGTTCTATTGGGGTGCGTCCAAATGGATTTCTTAGCATATGGTATGTTCCATGCAAACCCTGCACATATCTTGCATCAAGATTAGAACTGTCTCCAAACAGATCAAACCGACCTTCCACTTGAGCCTCTTCAACTAGGATTATCATCGGGTGCTTCCATAATGGTTTCTGAGCCTATGGTGCATTATGCGCAAACCAGGCACCAATGTTGCACCTCAACTAACACTGTCTCCAAACAGATTGAAGCGAGATTCCATATGACACACATGATCTAGGAGTTCTATCGGGTGCGTCCAAATTGATTTCCGAGAATATGGTACGTTCCATGCAAACCGTACACCTGTCTTGCATCAAGATTAGCACTATCTCCAAACAGACCGAACCGAGCTTTCACATGAGCCTCTTCACCTAGGAGTACCATCGGGAACTTCCACAATGATTTCTGAGCCTATGGTGCACTGGGCACAAACCATGCACCTATCTTGCACCGAAACTAACACTATCTCCAACTGGACTGAAGCGAGATTCCATATGATACACTTCATCTAGTAGTTCCATCGGGTGCATCTACAGTTCCATTGGGTGTGTCCAAATTGATTTCTGAGCATATGGTATGTTCCATGCAACCGTGCACCTATCTTGCATCAAGATTAGAACTATCTCCAAACAGACAGAACCAAGATTCCACATGAGCCTCTTCACCAAGGAGTACCATCGCGTGCGTCCAAAATAGTTTCTTAGCCTATGGTGCATTAGGCACAAATCGTGTACCTATCTTGCACCGAAACTAACACTATCTCCAAAAACACTGAAGTGAGATTCTATATGACACACGTCATCTAAGAGTTCTATTGGGTGCTTCCAAATATATTTTGAAGCATATGGTACGTTCGATGCAATTCGTGCACCTATCTTGCATCAAGATTAGCACTATCTCCAAACAAAGCAAACTGAGCTTCCACTTGAGCCCCTTTACCCAGGAGTATCATCGGGTGCATCCGAAATGGTTTCTTAGCCTATGATGCATTAGGCGCAAACTGTGTACCTATCTTGCACCAACTCCAAACAGACCGAAGCGAGATTCTATATGACACATGTCATCTAGGAGTTCTATTAGGGTGCGTCCAAATGGATTTCTTAGCATATGGTTTGTTCCATGCAAACCGTGCACCTATCTTGCATCAAGATTAGCACTATCTCCAAACAGATCAAACCGACCTTCCACTTGAGCCTCTTCACCTAGGATTATCATCGGGTGCTTCCATAATGGTTTCTGAGCCTATGGAGCATTATGCACAAACCATGCACCAATCTTGCACCTAAACTAACACTATCTCCAAACAGATTGAAGCGAGATTCCATATGACACACATGATCTAGGAGTTCTATCGGGTGTGTCCAAATTGATTTCTAAGAATATGGTACGTTCCATGCAAACCGTACACCTATCTTTCATCAAGATTAGCACTATCTCCAAACATACCGAACCGAGCTTTCACTTGAGCCTCTTCACCTAGGAGTACAATCTGGAACTTCCACAACGATTTCTGAGCCTATGGTGCACTGGGCACAAACCATGCAACTATCTTGCACCAAAACTAATACTATCTTCAACTGGACCGAAACGAGATTCCATATGATACACTTCATCTCGTAGTTCCATCGGGTGCATCTACAGTTCCATCGGGTTTGTCCAAATTGATTTCTGAGCATATGGTATGTTCCATGCAAACCATACACCTATCTTGCATCAAGATTAGAACTATCTCAAAACAGACAGAACCAAGATTCCACTTGAGCCTCTTCACCATAGAGTACCATCGTGTGCGTTTACACAAACCGTGTTTCTATCTTGCACCAAAACTAACACTATCTCCAAAGAGACCGAAGTGAGATTCTATATGACACACGTCATCTAGGAGTTCTATTGGGTGCTTCCAAATATATTTCGAAGCATATGGTACGCTCCATGCAATTCGTGCACCTATATTGCATCAAGATTAGCATTGTCTCCAAACAAAAGCAAACTGAGCTTCCACTTGAGCCCCTTTACCTAGGACCATCGGGTGCATCCAAAATGGTTTATTAGCTTATGATGCATTAGGCGCAAACTATGTACCTATCTTGCACCAAAACTAACACTATCTCCAAAGACACCGAAGTGAGATTCTATATGACACACGTCATCTAAGAGTTCTATTGGGTGCTTCTAAATATATTTTGAAGCATATGGTACGTTCGATGCAATTCGTGCACCTATCTTGCATCAAGATTAGCACTATCTCCAAACAAAGCAAACTGAGCTTCCACTTGAGCCCCTTTACCTAGGAGTATCATCGGGTGCATCCAAAATGGTTTCTTAGCCTATGATGCATTAGGCGCAAACTGTGTACCTATCTTGCACCAAAACTAACTCTGTCTCCAAACAGACCAAAGCGAGATTCTATATGACACATGTCATCTAGGAGTTCTATTGGGGTGCGTCCAAATGGATTTCTTAGCATATGGTATGTTCCATGCAAACCGTGCACCTATCTTGCATCAAGATTAGCACTATCTCCAAACAGATCAAGCCGACCTTCCACTTGAGCCTCTTCACCTAGGATTATAATCGAGTGCTTCCATAATGGTTTCTGAGCCTATGGTGCATTATGCGCAAACCATGCACCAATGTTGCACCTAAACTAACACTGTCTCCAAACAGATTGAAGCGAGATTCCATATGACACACATGATCTAGGAGTTCTATCGGGTGCGTCCAAATTGATTTCCAAGAATATGGTATGTTCCATGCAAACCGTACACCTATCTTTCATCAAGATTAGCACTATCTCCAAACAAACCGAACCGAGCTTTCAATTCAGCCTCTTCACCCTAGGAGTACTATCAGGAACTTCCATAAAAATTTCTGAGCCTATGGTGCACTGGGCACAAACCATGCAACTACCTTGCACCAAAACTAATACTATCTCCAACTGGACCGAAGCGAGATTCCATGTGATACACTTCATCTAGTAGTTCCATCGGGTGCATCTACAGTTCCATCGGGTTTGTCCAAATTGATTTCTGAGCATATGGTATGTTCCATGCAAACCGTGCACCTATCTTGCATCAAGATTAGAACTATCTCCAAACAGACAGAACCAAGATTCCACATGAGCCTCTTCACCATGGAGCATCATCGCGTGCGTCCAAAATAGTTTCTTAGCCTATGGTGCATTAGGCACAAATCGTGTACCTATCTTGCACCGAAACTAACACTATCTCCAAAGACACCGAAGTGAGATTCTATATGACACACGTCATCTAAGAGTTCTATTGGGTGCTTCCAAATATATTTCGAAGCATATGGTACGTTCGATGCAATTCGTGCACCTATCTTGCATCAAGATTAGCACTATCTCCAAACAAAGCAAACTGAGCTTCCACTTGAGCCCCTTTACCTAGGAGTATCATCGGGTGCATCCAAAATGGTTTCTTAGCCTATGATGCAATAGGCGCAAACTGTGT
Source organism: Sorghum bicolor (assembly GCF_000003195.3). Lineage (NCBI taxonomy): Eukaryota > Viridiplantae > Streptophyta > Magnoliopsida > Poales > Poaceae > Sorghum > Sorghum bicolor. The sequence continues at coordinate 9,662 of NW_018396400.1, forward strand.
ACCTATCTTGCACCAAAACTAACTCTGTCTCCAAACAGACCAAAGCGAGATTCTTTATGACACATGTCATCTAGGAGTTCTATTGGGGTGCGTCCAAATGGATTTCTTAGCATATGGTTTGTTCCATGCAAACCATGCACCTATCTTGCATCAAGATTAGCACTATGTCCAAACAGATCAAACCGACCTTCCACTTGAGACTCTTCACCTAGGATTATCATCGGGTGCTTCCATAATGGTTTCTGAGCCTATGGTGCATTATGCACAAACCATGCACCAATATTGCACCGAAACTAACACTGTCTCCAAACAGATTGAAGCGAGATTCCATATGACACACATGATCTAGGAGTTCTATCGGGTGCGTCCAAATTGATTTCTAAGAATATGGTACGTTCCATGCAAACCGTACACCTATCTTTCATCAAGATTAGCACTATCTCCAAACAGACCGAACCGAGCTTTCACTTGAGCCTCTTCACCTAGGAGTACAATATGGAACTTCCACAACGATTTCTGAGCCTATGGTGCACTGGGCACAAACCATGCAACTATCTTGCACCAAAACTAATACTATCTTCAACTGGACCGAAACGAGATTCCATATGATACACTTCATCTCGTAGTTCCATCGGGTGCATCTACAGTTCCATCGGGTTTGTCCAAATTGATTTCTGAGCATATGGTATGTTCCATGCAAACCATACACCTATCTTGCATCAATATTAGAACTATCTCAAAACAGACAGAACCAAGATTCCACTTGAGCGTCTTCACCATGGAGTACCATCGTGTGCGTTTACACAAACCGTGTTTCTATCTTGCACCGAAACTAACAATATCTCCAAAGAGACCGAAGTGAGATTCTATATGACACACGTCATCTAGGAGTTCTATTGGGTGCTTCCAAATATATTTCTAAGCATATGGTACGTTCCATGCAATTCGTGCACCTATATTGCATCAAGATTAGCATTGTCTCCAAACAAAAGCAAACTGAGCTTCCACTTGAGCCCCTTTACCTAGGACCATCGGGTGCATCCAAAATGGTTTCTTAGCCTATGATCCATTAGGCGCAAACTGTGTACCTATCTTGCACCAAAACTAACTTTGCCTCCAAACAAACCGAAGCGAGAAACCATATGACACATGTCATCTAGGAGTTCTATTGGGGTGCGTCCAAATGGATTTCTTAGCATATGGTATGTTCCATGCAAACCGTGCACCTATCTTGCATCAAGATTAGCACTATCTCCAAACAGATCAAGCCGACCTTCCACTTGAGCCTCTTCACCTAGGATTATAATCGAGTGCTTCCATAATGGTTTACGAGCCTATGGTGCATTATGCGCAAACCATGCACCAATCTTGCACCTAAACTAACACTGTCTCCAAACAGATTGAAGCGAGATTCCATCTGACACACATGATCTAGGAGTTATCTCGGGTGCGTCCAAATTGATTTCTAAGAATATGGTATGTTCCATGCAAACCATACACCTATCTTTCATCAAGATTAGCACTATCTCCAAACAGACCGAACCAAGCTTTCACTTGAGCCTCTTTACCTAGGAGTACCATTGGGAACTTCCACAACGATTTCTGAGCCTATGGTGCACTGGGCACAAACCATGCAACTATCTTGCACCGAAACTAATACTATCTCCAACTGGATAGAAGCGAGACTCCATATGATACACTTCATCTAGTAGTTCCATCGGGTGCATCTACAGTTCCATCGGGTTTGTCCAAATTGATTTCTGAGCATATGGTATGTTCCATGCAAACCGTGCACCTATCTTGCATCATGATTAGAACTATCTCCAAACAGATAGAACCAAGATTCCACTTGAGCCTCTTCAACAAGGAGTACCATCGCGTGCGTCCAAAATAGTTTCTTAGCCTATGGTGCATTAGGCACAAATCGTGTACCTATCTTGCACCGAAACTAACACTATCTCCAAAGACACCGAAGTGAGATTCTATATGACACACGTCATCTAAGAGTTCTATTGGGTGCTTCCAAATATATTTTGAAGCATATGGTACGTTCGATGCAATTCGTGAACCTATCTTGCATCAAGATTAGCACTATCTCCAAACAAAGCAAACTGAGCTTCCACTTGAGCCCCTTTACCTAGGAGTATCATCGGGTGCATCCAAAATGGTTTCTTAGCCTATGATGCATTAGGCGCAAACTGTGTACCTATCTTGCACCAAAACTAACTCTGTCTCCAAACAGACCAAAGCGAGATTCTATATGACACATGTCATCTAGGAGTTCTATTGGGGTGCGTCCAAATGGATTTCTTAGCATATGGTATGTTCCATGCAAACCGTGCACCTATCTTGCATCAAGATTAGCACTATCTCCAAACAGATCAAACCGACCTTCCACTTGAGCCTCTTCAACTAGGATTATCATCGGGTGCTTCCATAATGGTTTTCTGAGCCTATGGTGCATTATGCGCAAACCATGCACCAATGTTGCACCTAAACTAACACTGTCTCCAAACAGATTGAAGCGAGATTCCATATGACACACATGATCTAGGAGTTCTATCGGGTGCGTCCAAATTGATTTCCAAGAATATGGTATGTTCCATGTAAACCGTACACCTATCTTTCATCAAGATTAGCACTATCTCCAAACAAACCGAACCGAGCTTTCAATTCAGCCTCTTCACCCTAGGAGTACTATCAGGAACTTCCATAAAAATTTCTGAGCCTATGGTGCACTGGGCACAAACCATGCAACTACCTTGCACCAAAACTAATACTATCTCCAACTGGACCGAAGCGAGATTCCATGTGATACACTTCATCTAGTAGTTCCATCGGGTGCATCTACAGTTCCATCGGGTTTGTCCAAATTGATTTCTGAGCATATGGTATGTTCCATGCAAACCGTGCACCTATCTTGCATCAAGATTAGAACTATCTCCAAACAGACAGAACCAAGATTCCACATGAGCCTCTTCACCAAGGAGTATCATCGCGTGCGTCCAAAATAGTTTCTTAGCCTATGGTGCATTAGGCACAAATCGTGTACCTATCTTGCACCGAAACTAACACTATCTCCAAAGACACTGAAGTGAGATTCTATATGACACACGTCATCTAATAGTTCTATTGGGTGCTTCCAAATATATTTCGAAGCATATGGTACGTTCGATGCAATTCGTGCACCTATCTTGCATCAAGATTAGCACTATCTCCAAACAAAGCAAACTGAGCTTCCACTTGAGCCCCTTTACCCAGGAGTATCATCGGGTGCATCCAAAATGGTTTCTTAGCCTATGATGCATTAGGCGCAAACTGTGTACCTATCTTGCACCAAAACTAACTCTGTGTCCAAACAGACCAAAGCGAGATTCTTTATGACACATGTCATCTAGGAGTTCTATTGGGGTGCGTCTAAATGGATTTCTTAGCATATGGTTTGTTCCATGCAAACCATGCACCTATCTTGCATCAAGATTAGCACTATGTCCAAACAGATCAAACCGACCTTCCACTTGAGACTCTTCACCTAGGATTATCATCGGGTGCTTCCATAATGGTTTCTGAGCCTATGGTGCATTATGCACAAACCGTGCACCAATCTTGCACCTAAACTAACACTGTCTCCAAACAGATTGAAGCGAGATTCCATATGACACACATGATCTAGGAGTTCTATCGGGTGCGTCCAAATTGATTTCTAAGAATATGGTACGTTCCATGCAAACGTACACCTATCTTTCATCAAGATTAGCACTATCTCCAAACAGACCGAACCGAGCTTTCACTTGAGCCTCTTCACCTAGGAGTACAATCTGGAACTTCCACAACGATTTCTGAGCCTATGGTGCACTGGGCACAAACCATGCAACTATCTTGCACCAAAACTAATACTATCTTCTACTGGACCGAAACGAGATTCCATATGATACACTTCATCTCGTAGTTCCATCGGGTGCATCTACAGTTCCATCGGGTTTGTCCAAATTGATTTCTGAGCATATGGTATGTTCCATGCAAACCATACACCTATCTTGCATCAAGATTAGAACTATCTCAAAACAGACAGAACAAAGATTCCACTTGAGCCTCTTCACCATGGAGTACCATCGTGTGCGTTTACACAAACCGTGTTTCTATCTTGCACCGAAACTAACACTATCTCCAAAGAGACCGAAGTGAGATTCTATATGACACACGTCATCTATGAGTTCTATTGGGTGCTTCCAAATATATTTCGAAGCATATGGTACGCTCCATGCAATTCGTGCACCTATATTGCATCAAGATTAGCATTGTCTCCAAACAAAAGCAAACTGAGCTTCCACTTGAGCCCCTTTACCTAGGACCATCGGGTGCATCCAAAATGGTTTCTTAGCCTATGATGCATTAGGCGCAAACTGTGTACCTATCTTGCACCAAAACTAACTTTGTCTCCAAACAAACCGAAGCGAGAAACCATATGACACATGTCATCTAGGAGTTCTATTGGGGTGCGTCCAAATGGATTTATTAGCATATGGTATGTTCCATGCAAACCGTGCACCTATCTTGCATCAAGATTAGCACTATCTCCAAACAGATCAAACCGACCTTCCACTTGAGCCTCTTCACCTAGGATTATCAACGAGTGCTTCCATAATGGTTTACGAGCCTATGGTGCATTATGCGCAAACCATGCACCAATCTTGCACCTAAACTAACACTGTCTCCAAACAGATTGAAGCGAGATTCCATATGACACACATGATCTAGGAGTTATCTCGGGTGCGTCCAAATTGATTTCTAAGAATATGGTATGTTCCATGCAAACCGTACACCTATCTTTCATCAAGATTAGCACTATCTCCAAACAGACCGAACCAAGCTTTCACTTGAGCCTCTTTACCTAGGAGTACCATTGGGAACTTCCACAACGATATCTGAGCCTATGGTGCACTGGGCACAAACCATGCAACTATCTTGCACCGAAACTAATACTATCTCCAACTGGATAGAAGCGAGACTCCATATGATACACTTCATCTAGTAGTTCCATCGGGTGCATCTACAGTTCCATCGGGTTTGTCCAAATTGATTTCTGAGCATATGGTATGTTCCATGCAAACCGTGCACCTATCTTGCATCAAGATTAGAACTATCTCCAAACAGATAGAACCAAGATTCCACTTGAGCCTCTTCAACAAGGAGTACCATCGCGTGCGTCCAAAATAGTTTCTTAGCCTATGGTGCATTAGGCACAAACCGTGTACCTATCTTGCACCGAAACTAACACTATCTCCAAAGAGACCGAAGTGAGATTCTATATGACACACGTCATCTAGGAGTTCTATTGGGTGCTTCCAAATATATTTTGAAGCATATGGTACGTTCGATGCAATTCGTGCACCTATCTTGCATCAAGATTAGCACTATCTCCAAACAAAAGCAAACTGAGCTTCCACTTGAGCCCCTTTACCCAGGAGTATCATCGGGTGCATCCAAAATGGTTTCTTAGCCTATGATGCATTAGGCGCAAACTGTGTACCTATCTTGCACCAAAACTAACTCTGTCTCCAAACAGACCAAAGCGAGATTCTTTATGACACATGTCATCTAGGAGTTCTATTGGGGTGCGTCCAAATGGATTTCTTAGCATATGGTTTGTTCCATGCAAACCGTGCACCTATCTTGCATCCAGATTAGCACTATCTCCAAACAGATCAAACCGACCTTCCACTTGGGCCTCTTCACCTAGGATTATCATTGGGTGCTTCCATAATGGTTTCTGAGCCTATGGTGCATTATGCACAAACCATGCACCAATCTTGCACCTAAACTAACACTATCTCCAAACAGATTGAAGCGAGATTCCATATGACACACATGATCTAGGAGTTCTATCGGGTGCGTCCAAATTGATTTCCAAGAATATGGTATGTTCCATGCAAACCGTACACCTATCTTTCGTCAAGATTAGCACTATCTCCAAACAAACCGAACCGAGCTTTCAATTCAGCCTCTTCACCCTAGGAGTACTATCAGGAACTTCCATAAAAATTTCTGAGCCTATGGTGCACTGGGCACAAACCATGCAACTACCTTGCACCAAAACTAATACTATCTCCAACTGGACCGAAGCGAGATTCCATGTGATACACTTCATCTAGTAGTTCCATCGGGTGCATCTACAGTTCCATCGGGTTTGTCCAAATTGATTTCTGAGCATATGGTATGTTCCATGCAAACCGTGCACCTATCTTGCATCAAGATTAGAACTATCTCCAAACAGACAGAACCAAGATTCCACATGAGCCTCTTCACCAAGGAGCATCATCGCGTGCGTCCAAAATAGTTTCTTAGCCTATGGTGCATTAGGCACAAATCGTGTACCTATCTTGCACCGAAACTAACACTATCTCCAAAGACACCGAAGTGAGATTCTATATGACACACGTCATCTAAGAGTTCTATTGGGTGCTTCCAAATATATTTCGAAGCATATGGTACGTTCGATGCAATTCGTGCACCTATCTTGCATCAAGATTAGCACTATCTCCAAACAAAGCAAACTGAGCTTCCACTTGAGCCCCTTTACCTAGGACCATCGGGTGCATCCAAAATGGTTTCTTAGCCTATGATGCATTAGGCACAAATCGTGTACCTATCTTGCACCAAAACTAACACTATCTCCAAAGACACCGAAGTGAGATTCTATATGACACACGTCATCTAAGAGTTCTATTGGGTGCTTCTAAATATATTTTGAAGCATATGGTACGTTCGATGCAATTCGTGCACCTATCTTGCATCAAGATTAGCACTATCTCCAAACAAAGCAAACTGAGCTTCCACTTGAGCCCCTTTACCTAGGAGTATCATCGGGTGCATCCAAAATGGTTTCTTAGCCTATGATGCATTAGGCGCAAACTGTGTACCTATCTTGCACCAAAACTAACTCTGTCTCCAAACAGACCAAAGCGAGATTCTATCTGACACATGTCATCTAGGAGTTCTATTGGGGTGCGTCCAAATGGATTTCTTAGCATATGGTATGTTCCATGCAAACCGTGCACCTATCTTGCATCAAGATTAGCACTATCTCCAAACAGATCAAACCGACCTTCCACTTGAGCCTCTTCAACTAGGATTATCATCGGGTGCTTCCATAATGGTTTCTGAGCCTATGGTGCATTATGCGCAAACCATGCACCAATGTTGCACCTAAACTAACACTGTCTCCAAACAGACCAAAGCGAGATTCTATATGACACATGTCATCTAGGAGTTCTATTGGGGTGCGTCTAAATGGATTTCTTAGCATATGGTTTGTTCCATGCAAACCGTGCACCTATCTTGCATCAAGATTAGCACTATCTCCAAACAGATCGAACTGAGCTTCCGCTTGAGCCCCTTTACCCAGGAGTATCATCGGGTGCATCCAAAATGGTTTATTTGCCTATGATGCATTAGGCACAAACTGTGTACCTATCTTACACCAAAACTAACTCTGTCTCCAAACAGACCAAAGCGAGATTCCATATGACAGATGTCATCTAGGAGTTCTATTGGGATGCGTCCAAATGGATTTCTTAGCATATGGTATGTTCCATACAGACCGTGCACCTATGTTGCATCAAGATTAGCACTATCTCCAAACAGATCGAACTAACCTTCCACTTCAGCCTCTTCACCTAGGATTATCATCGGGTGCTTGCATAATGGTTTGTGAGCCTATGGTGCATTATGTGCAAACCATGCACCAATCTTGCACCTAAACTAACACTGTCTCCAAACAGATTGAAGCGAGATTCCATATGACACACATGATCTTGGAGTTCTATCGGATACGTCCAAATTGATTTCTGAGAATATGGTATGTTCCATGCAAACCATACACCTATCGTTCATCAAGATTAGCACTATCTCCAAACAGACTGAACCGAGCTTTCACTTGAGCCTCTTCACCTAGGAGTACCATTGGGAACTTCCACAACGATTTCTGAGCCTATGGTGCACTGGGCACAAACCATGCACCTATCTTGCACCGAAACTAATACTATCTCCAACTGGATAGAAGCGAGACTCCATATGATACACTTCATCTAGTAGTTCCATCGGGTGCATCTACAGTTCCATCGGGTTTGTCCAAATTGATTTCTGAGCATATGGTATGTTCCATGCAAACCGTGCACCTATCTTGCATCAAGATTAGAACTATCTCCAAACAGATAGAACCAAGATTCCACTTGAGCCTCTTCAACAAGGAGTACCATCGCGTGCGTCCAAAATAGTTTCTTAGCCTATGGTGCATTAGGCACAAACCGTGTACCTATCTTGCACCGAAACTAACACTATCTCCAAAGAGACCGAAGCGAGATTCTGTATGACACATGTCATCTAGGAGTTCTATTGGGGTGCGTCCAAATGGATTTCTTTGCATATGGTATGTTCCATACAAACCGTACACCTATCTTGCATCAAGATTAGCACGATCTCCAAACAGATCGAACGGACCTTCCACTTGAGCCTCTTCACCTAGGAGTACCATCGGGAACTTCCACAACGATTTCTGAGCCTATGGTGCACTCGGCACAAACCATGCAACTATCTTTCACCGAAACTAATACTATCTTCAACTGGACCGAAGCGAGGTTCCATATGATACACTTCATCTAGTAGTTCCATTGGGTGCATCTACAGTTC
>NW_018396400.1:20696-63000 GCF_000003195.3 Sorghum bicolor
GCTGTCATTATTTCGATCCCATAGAGCGCTAGGTCATCAAGATTAGCACTATCTCCAAACAGATCGAACCGACCTTCCACTTGAGCCTCTTCACTAGGATTATCATCGGGTGCTTCCATAATGGTTTCTGAGCCTATGGTGCATTATGCGTAAACCATGCACCAATCTTGCACCTAAACTAACACTATCTCCAAACCGATTGAAGCGAGATTCCATATGACACACATGATCTAGGAGTTCTATCGGGTGCGTCCAAATTGATTTCTAAGAATATGGTACGTTCTATGCAAACCGTACACCTATCTTTCATCAAGATTAGCACTATCTTCAAACAGACCGAACCGAGCTTTCACTTGAGCCTCTTCACCTAGGAGTACCATCGGGAACTTCCACAGCGATTTCTGAGCCTATGGTGCACTAGGCACAAACCATGCAACTATCTTGCTCCGAAACTAATACTCTCTCCAATTGGACCGAAGCGAGATTCCATATGATACATTTCATCTAGTAGTTCCATCGGGTGCATCTACTGTTCCATCGGGTGTGTCCAAATTGATTTTTTGAGCATATGGTATGTTCCATGCAAACCGTGCACCTATCTTGCATCAAGATTAGAACTATCTCCAAAAGGACAGAACCAAGATTCCACATGAGCCTCTTCACGAAAGAGTACCATCGCCTACTTCCAAAATAGTTTCTTAGCCTATGGTTCATTAGGCACAAATCGTGTACCTATCTTGCACCGAAACTAACAGTATTTGCAAAGAGACCGAAGTGAGATTCTATATGACACACATCATCTAGGAGTTCTATTGGGTGCTTCCAAATATATTTCGAAGCATATGGTATGTTCGATGCAATTCGTGCACCTATCTTGCATCAAGATTAGCACTATCTCCAAACAAAAGCAAACTGAGCTTCCACTTGAGCCCCTTTACCCAGGAGTATCATCGGGTGCATCCAAAATGGTTTCTTAGCCTATGATGCATTACGCGCAAACTGTGTACCTATCTTGCACCAAAACTAACTTTGTCTCCAAACAAACCGAAGCGAGATCCCATATGACACATGTATCTAGGAGTTCTATTGGGGTGCGTCCAAATGGATTTCTTAGCATATGGTATGTTCCATGCAAACCGTGCACCTATCTTGCATCAAGATTAGCACTATCTCCAAACAGATCGAACCGACCTTCCACTTGAGCCTCTTCACCAAGGATTATCATCAGGTGCTTCCATAATGGTTTCGCAGCCTATGGTGCATTATGCGCAAACCATGCACCAATATTGCACCTCAACTAACAGTCTCCAAACAGATTGAAGCGAGATTCCATATGACACACATGATCTAGGAGTTCTATCGGGTGCTTCCAAATTGATTTCTGAGAAGGTACGTTCCATGCAAACCGTACACCTATCTTTCATCAAGATTAGCACTATCTCCAAATAGACAGAACCAAACATTCATTTGAGCCTCTTCACCAAGGAGTACCATCACGTGCGTCCAAAACATTTTCTTAGCCTATAGTGCATTAGGCACAAACCGCGTACCTATGTTGCACCGAAACTAACAGTATCTCCAAAGAGACCGAAGTGAGATTCTATATGATACACTTCATCTAGGAGTAATATTGGGTGCTTCCAAATATATTTCTAAGCATATGGTACGTTCGATGCAATTCGTGCACTTATCTTGCTCAAGATTAGCACTATCTCCAAACAAAGCAAGCTGAGCTTCCACTTGAGCCCCTTTACCTAGGAGTATCATCGGGTGCATCCAAAATGGTTTCTTAGCCTATGATGCATTAGGCACAAACCGTGTACCTATCTTGCACCAAAACTAACTCTGTCTCCAAACAGACCAAAGCGAGATTCCATATGACACATGTCATCTAGGAGTTCTATTGGGATGCGTCCAAATGGATTTCTTAGCATATGGTATGTTCCATGCAAACCGTGCACCTATCTTGCATCAAGATTAGCGCTATCTCCAAACAGATCGAACCGACATTCCACTTGAGCCTCTTCACCTAGGATTATCATCGGGTGCTTCCATAATGGTTTCTGAGCCTATGGTGCATTATGCACAAACCATGCACCAATCTTGCACCTCAACTAACAGTCTCCAAACAGATTGAAGCGAGATTCCATATGACACACATGATCTAGGAGTTCTATCGGGTGCTTCCAAATTGATTTCTGAGAAGGTACGTTCCATGCAAACCGTACACCTATCTTTCATCAAGATTAGCACTATCTCCAAATAGACAGAACCAAACATTCATTTGAGCCTCTTCACCAAGGAGTACCATCACGTGCGTCCAAAACATTTTCTTAGCCTATAGTGCATTAGGCACAAACCGCGTACCTATGTTGCACCGAAACTAACAGTATCTTCAAAGAGACCGAAGTGAGATTCTATATGATACACATCATCTAGGAGTTCTATTGGGTGCTTCCAAATATATTTCGAAGCATATGGTATGTTCGATGCAATTCGTGCACCTATCTTGCATCAAGATTAGCACTATCTCCAAACAAAAGCAAACTGAGCTTCCACTTGAGCCCCTTTACCCAGGAGTATCATCGGGTGCATCCAAAATGGTTTCTTAGCCTATGATGCATTACGCGCAAACTGTGTACCTATCTTGCACCAAAACTAACTTTGTCTCCAAACAAACCGAAGCGAGATCCCATATGACACATGTATCTAGGAGTTCTATTGGGGTGCGTCCAAATGGATTTCTTAGCATATGGTATGTTCCATGCAAACCGTGCACCTATCTTGCATCAAGATTAGCACTATCTCCAAACAGATCGAACCGACCTTCCACTTGAGCCTCTTCACCAAGGATTATCATCAGGTGCTTCCATAATGGTTTCGCAGCCTATGGTGCATTATGCGCAAACCATGCACCAATATTGCACCTCAACTAACAGTCTCCAAACAGATTGAAGCGAGATTCCATATGACACACATGATCTAGGAGTTCTATTGGGGTGCGTCCAAATGGATTTCTTTGCATATGGTATGTTCCATACAAACCGTACACCTATCTTGCATCAAGATTAGCACGATCTCCAAACAGATCGAACGGACCTTCCACTTGAGCCTCTTCACCTAGGAGTACCATCGGGAACTTCCACAACGATTTCTGAGCCTATGGTGCACTCGGCACAAACCATGCAACTATCTTTCACCGAAACTAATACTATCTTCAACTGGACCGAAGCGAGGTTCCATATGATACACTTCATCTAGTAGTTCCATTGGGTGCATCTACAGTTCCATCGGGTGTGTCCAAATTGATTTCTGAGCATATGGTATGTTCCATGCAAACCGTGCACCTATCTTGCATCAAGATTAGAACTATCTCCAAACAGACAGAACCAAGATTCCACATGAGCCTCGTCACAAAGGAGTACCATCGCGTGCGTCCAAAATAGTTTCTTAGCCTATGGTGCATTAGGCACAAACCGTGTACCTATCTTGCACCGAAACTAACACTATCTCCAAATAGACCGAAGTTAGATTCTATATGACACACGTCATCTAGGAGTTCTATTGGGTGCTTCCAAATATATTTCGAAGTATATGGTACGTTCGATGCAATTCGTGCACCTATCTTGCATCAAGATTAGCACTATCTCCAAGCAAAGCAAACTGAGCTTCCACTTGAGCCCCATTACCCAGGAGCATCATCGGGTGCATCCAAAATGGTTTCTTAGCCTATGATGCATTAGGCGCAAACTGTGTACCTATCTTGCACCAAAACTAACTCTGTCTCCAAACAGAGCAAAGCGAGATTCCATATGACACATGTCATCTAGGAGTTCTATTGGGGTGCGTCCAAATGGATTTCTTAGCATATGGTATGTTCCATGCAAACCGTGCACCTATCTTGCATCAAGATTAGCACTATCTCCAAACAAAGCAAACTGTGCTTCCACTTGAGCCCGTTTACCCAGGAGTATCATCGGGTGCATCCAAAATGGTTTCTTAGCCTATGATGCATTAGGCGCAAACTGTGTACCTATCTTGCACCAAAACTAACTCTGTCTCCAAACAGACCAAAGCGAGATTCCATATGACACATGTCATCTAGGAGTTGTCTTGGGGTGCGTCTAAATGGATTTCTTAGCATATGGTATGTTCCATGCAAACCGTGCACCTATCTTGCATCAAGATTAGCACTATCTCCAAACAGATCGAACCGACCTTCCACTTGAGCCTCTTTACCTAGGAGTATTATCGGGTGCTTCCATAATGGTTTCCGAGCCTATGGTGCATTATGCGCAAACCATGCACCAATCTTGCACCTAAACTAACACTATCTCCAAACAGATTGAAGCGAGATTCCATATGACACACATGATCTAGGAGTTCTATCGGGTGCGTCCAAATTGATTTCTAAGAATATGGTACGTTCCATGCAAACCGTACACCTATCTTTCATCAAGATTAGCACTATCTCCAAACATACCGAACCGAGCTTTCACTTGAGCCCACCTAGGAGTACCATCGGGAACTTCCACAGCGATTTCTGAGCCTATGGTGCACTAGGCACAAACCATGCAACTATCTTGCTCCGAAACTAATACTATCTCCAACTAGACTGAAGCGAGATTCCATATGATACATTTCATCTAGTAGTTCCATCGGGTGCATCTACTGTTCCATCGGGTGTGTCCAAATTGATTTTTTGAGCATATGGTATGTTCCATGCAAACCGTGCACCTATCTTGCATCAAGATTAGAACTATCTCCAAAAGGACAGAACCAAGATTCCACATGAGCCTCTTCACGAAAGAGTACCATCGCCTACTTCCAAAATAGTTTCTTAGCCTATGGTTCATTAGGCACAAATCGTGTACCTATCTTGCACCGAAACTAACAGTATCTGCAAAGAGACCGAAGTGAGATTCTATATGACACACATCATCTAGGAGTTCTATTGGGTGCTTCCAAATATATTTCGAAGCATATGGTATGTTCGATGCAATTCGTGCACCTATCTTGCATCAAGATTAGCACTATCTCCAAACAAAAGCAAACTGAGCTTCCACTTGAGCCCCTTTACCCAGGAGTATCATCGGGTGCATCCAAAATGGTTTCTTAGCCTATGATGCATTACGCGCAAACTGTGTACCTATCTTGCACCAAAACTAACTTTGTCTCCAAACAAACCGAAGCGAGATCCCATATGAGACATGTATCTAGGAGTTCTATTGGGGTGCGTCCAAATGGATTTCTTAGCATATGGTATGTTCCATGCAAACCGTGCACCTATCTTGCATCAAGATTAGCACTATCTCCAAACAGATCGAACCGACCTTCCACTTGAGCCTCTTCACCAAGGATTATCATCAGGTGCTTCCATAATGGTTTCGCAGCCTATGGTGCATTATGCGCAAACCATGCACCAATATTGCACCTCAACTAACAGTCTCCAAACAGATTGAAGCGAGATTCCATATGACACACATGATCTAGGAGTTCTATCGGGTGCTTCCAAATTGATTTATGAGAAGGTACGTTCCATGCAAACCGTACACCTATCTTTCATCAAGATTAGCACTATCTCCGAATAGACAGAACCAAACATTCATTTGAGCCTCTTCACCAAGGAGTACCATCACGTGCGTCCAAAACATTTTCTTAGCCTATAGTGCATTAGGCACAAACCGCGTACCTATGTTGCACCGAAACTAACACTATCTCCAAAGAGACCGAAGTGAGATTCTATATGATACACTTCATCTAGGAGTAATATTGGGTGCTTCCAAATATATTTCTAAGCATATGGTACGTTCGATGCAATTCGTGCACTTATCTTGCTCAAGATTAGCACTATCTCCAAACAAAGCAAGCTGAGCTTCCACTTGAGCCCCTTTACCTAGGAGTATCATCGGGTGCATCCAAAATGGTTTCTTAGCCTATGATGCATTAGGCACAAACCGTGTACCTATCTTGCACCAAAACTAACTCTGTCTCCAAACAGACCAAAGCGAGATTCCATATGACACATGTCATCTAGGAGTTCTATTGGGATGCGTCCAAATGGATTTCTTAGCATATGGTATGTTCCATGCAAACCGTGCACCTATCTTGCATCAAGATTAGCGCTATCTCCAAACAGATCGAACCGACATTCCACTTGAGCCTCTTCACCTAGGATTATCATCGTGTGCTTCCATAATGGTTTCGGAGCCTATGGTGCATTATGCGCAAACCATGCACCAATCTTGCACCTAAACTAACACTATCTCCAAACAGATTGAAGCGAGATTCCATATGACACACATGATCTAGGAGTTCTATCGGGTGCGTCCAAATTGATTTCTGAGAATATGGTATGTTCCATGCAAACCGTACACCTATCTTGCATCAAGATTAGCACTATCTCCGAACAGACCGAACCGAGCTTTCACTTGAGCCCACCTAGGAGTACCATCGGGAACTTCCACAACGGTTTCTGAGCCTATGGTGCACTGGGCACAAACCATGCGCCTATCTTGCACCAAAACTAATACTATCTCCAACTAGACTGAAGCGAGATTCCATATGATACACTTCATCTAGTAGTTCCATCGGGTGCATCTACAGTTCCATCGGGTGTGTCCAAATTGATTTCTGAGCGTATGGTATATTCCATGCAAACTGTGCACCTATCTTGCATCAAGATTAGAACTATCTCTAAACAGACAAAACCAAGATTCCACATGAGCCTCTTCACCAAGGAGTACCATCGTGTGCGTCCAAAATAGTTTCTTAGCCTATGGTGCATTAGGCACAAACCGTGTACCTATCTTGCACCGAAACTAAAACTATCTCCAAAGAGACCGAAGTGAGATTCTATATGACACACGTCATCTAGGAGTTCTATTGGGTGCTTCCAAATATATTTCTAAGCATAGGGTACGTTCGATGCAATTCGTGCACCTATCTTGCATCAAGATTAGCACTATCACCAAACAAAGCAAATATAGCTTCCACTTGAGCCCCTTTACCCAGGAGTATCATCGGGTGCATCCAAAATGGTTTCTTAGCCTATGATGCATTAGGCACAAACTGTGTACCTATCTTGCACCAAAACTAACTCTGTCTCCAAAAAGACCAAAGCGAAATTCCATATGACACATGTCATCTAGGAGTTCTCTTGGGATGCGTCCAAATGGATTTCTTAGTATATGGTATGTTCCATGCAAACCGTGCACCTATCTTGCATCAAGATTAGCACTATCTCCAAACAGATCGAACCGACCTTCCACTTGAGCCTCTTCACCTAGGATTATCATCGGGTGCTTCCATAATGGTTTCTGAGCCTATGGTGCATTATGCGTAAACCATGCACCAATCTTGCACCTAAACTAACACTATCTCCAAACAGATTGAAGCGAGATTCCATATGACACACATGATCTAGGAGTTCTATCGGGTGCGTCCAAATTGATTTCTAAAAATATGGTACGTTCCATGCAAACCGTACACCTATCTTTCATCAAGATTAGCACTATCTCCAAACAGACCGAACCAAGCTTTCACTTGAGCCTCTTCACCTAGGACTATCATTGGGAACTTCCACAACGATTTCTGAGCCTATGGTGCACTAGGCACAAACCATGCAACTATCTTGCACCAAAACTAATACTATCTCCAACTGGACCGAATTGAGATTCCATATGATACACTTCATCTAGTAGTTCCATCAGGTGCATCTACAGTTCCATCGGGTGTGTCCAAATTGATTTTTGAGCATATGGTATGTTCCATGCAAACCGTGCACCTATCTTGCATCAAGATTAGAACTATCTCCAAACAGACAGAACCAAAATTCCACATGAGCCTCTTAACGAAAGAGTACCATCGCCTACTTCCAAAATAGTTTCTTAGCCTATGGTTCATTAGGCACAAACCGTGTACCTATCTTTCACCGAAACTAACAGTATCTGCAAAGAGACCGAAGTGATATTCTATATGACACACATCATCTAGGAGTTCTATTTGGTGCTTCCAAATATATTTCGAAGCTTATGGTATGTTCGATGCAATTCATGCACCTATCTTGCATCAAGATTAGCACTATCTCCAAACAAAGCAAACTGAGCTTCCACTTGAGCCCCTTTACCCAGGAGTATCATCGGGTGCATCCAAAATGGTTTCTTAAGGCTATGATGCCTTAGGCGCAAACTGTGTACCTATCTTGCATCAAAACTAACTTTGTCTCCAAAGTCACCGAAGCGAGATTCCGCTATGACCCTGTCATCTAGGAGTTCTATTGGGATGCGTCCAAATGGATTTCTTAGCATATGGTATGTTCCATACAGACCGTGCACCTATGTTGCATCAAGATTAGCACTATCTCCAAACAGATCGAACTAACCTTCCACTTCAGCCTCTTCACCTAGGATTATCATCGGGTGCTTGCATAATGGTTTGTGAGCCTATGGTGCATTATGTGCAAACCATGCACCAATCTTGCACCTAAACTAACACTGTCTCCAAACAGATTGAAGCGAGATTCCATATGACACACATGATCTTGGAGTTCTATCGGATACGTCCAAATTGATTTCTGAGAATATGGTATGTTCCATGCAAACCATACACCTATCGTTCATCAAGATTAGCACTATCTCCAAACAGACTGAACCGAGCTTTCACTTGAGCCTCTTCACCTAGGAGTACCATCGGGAACTTCCACAATGATTTCTGAGCCTATGGTGCACTGGGCACAAACCATGCACCTATCTTGCACCGAAACTAACACTATCTCCAACTGGACTGAAGCGAGATTCCATATGATACACTTCATCAAGTTGTTCCATCGGGTGCATCTACAGTTCCACCGGGTGTGTCCAAATTGATTTCTGAGCATATAGTATGTTCCATGCAAACCATGCACCTATCTTGCATCAAGATTAGAACTATCTCCAAACACACAGAACCAAGATTCCACATGAGCCTCTTCACCAAGAAGTACCATCGCGTGCGTCCAAAATAGTTTCTTAGCCTATGGTGCATTAGGCACAAACAGTGTTCCTATCTTGGACCGAAACTAACTATCTCCAAAGAGACCGAAGTGAGATTCTATATGACACACGTCATCTAGGAGTTCTATTCGGTGCTTCCAAATATATTTCTAAGCATATGGTACGTTCGATGCAAATTGTGCACCTATCTTGCATCAAGATTAGCACTATCTCCAAACAAAGCAAACTGAGCTTCCACTTGAGCCTCTTTACCTAGGAGTATCATCGGGTGCATCCAAAATGGTTTCTTAGCCTATGATGCATTAGGCGCAAACTGTGTACCTATCTTGCACCAAAACTACCTCCATCTCCAAACAGACCAAAGCGAGATTCCATATGACATATGACATCTAGGAGTTCTGTTGGGGTGCGTCCAAATGGATTTCTTAGCATATGGTATGTTCCATGTAAACCGTGCACCTATCTTGCATCAACATTAGCACAATCTCCAAACAGATCGAACCGACCTTCCACTTGAGCCTCTTGACCTAGGAGTATTATCGGGTGCTTCCATAATGGTTTCCGAGCCTATGGTGCATTATACGCAAACCATGCACCAATCTTGCACCTAAACTAACACTGTCTCGAAACAGATTGAAGCAAGATTCCATATGACACACATGATCTAGGAGTTCTATCGGGTGCGTCCAAATTGATTTCTAAGAATATGGTACGTTCCATGCAAACCGTACACCTATCTTTCATCAAGATTAGCACTATCTCCAAACAGACCGAACCGAGCTTTCACTTGAGCCTCTTAACCTAGGAGTACAATCGGGAACTTCCACAACAATTTCTGAGCCTATGGTGCACTGGGCACAAACCATGCAACTATCTTGCACCGAAACTAATACTATCACCAACTGGACCGAAGCGAGATTCCATATGATACACTTCATCTAGTAGTTCCATCGGGTGCATCTACAGTTCCATCGGGTTTGTCCAAATTGATTTCTGAGCATATGGTATGTTCCATGCAAACCATACACTTATCTTGCATCAAGATTAGAACTATCTCCAAACAGACAACCAAGATTCCACTTGAGCCTCTTCACCAAGGAGTACCATCGTTTGCGTCCAAAATAGTTTCTTAGCCTATGGTGCATTAGGCACAAACCGTGTACCTATCTTGCACCAAAACTAACACTATCTCCAAAGAGACCGAAGTGAGATTCTATATGACACACGTCATCTAGGAGTTCTATTGGGTGCTTCCAAATATATTTCGAAGCATATGGTACATTCCATGCAATTCGTGCGCCTATCTGGCATCAAGATTGGCACTATCTCCAAACAAAAGCAAACTGAGCTTCCACTTGAGCCCCTTTACCCAGGAGTATCATCGGGTGCATCCAAAATGGTTTCTTAGCCTATGATGCATTACGCGCAAACTGTGTACCTATCTTGCACCAAAACTAACTTTGTCTCCAAACAAACCGAAGCGAGATTCCATATGACACATGTCATCTTGGGTGCGTCCAAATGGATTTCTTAGCATATGGTATGTTCCATGCAAACCGTGCAGCTATCTTGCATCAAGATTAGCACTATCTCCAAACAGATCGAACCGACCTTCCACTTGAGCCTCTTCACCTAGGATTATCATCGGGTGCTTCAATAATGGTTTCTGAGCCTATGGTTCATTATGCGCAAACCAAGCACCAATCTTGCACCTAAACTAACACTGTCTCCAAACAGATTGAAGCGAGATTCTATATGACACACATGATCTAGGAGTTCTATCGGGTGCGTCCAAATTGATTTCTAAGAATATGGTACGTTCCATGCAAACCGTACACCTATCTTTCATCAAGATTAGCACTATCTCCAAACAGACCGAACCGAGCTTTCACTTGAGCCTCTTCACCTAGGAGTACAATCGGGAACTTCCACAATGATTTCTGAGCCTATGGTGCACTGGGCACAAACCATGCAACTATCTTGCACCGAAACTAATACTATCTCCAACTGGACCGAAGCGAGATTCCATATGATACACTTCATCTAGTAGTTCCATCGGCTGCATCTATAGTTCCATCAGGTTTGTCCAAATTGATTTATGAGCATATGGTATGTTCCATGCAAACCGTGCACCTATCTTGCATCAAGATTAGCACTATCTCCAACACAGATAGAATGGACCTTCCACTTGAGCCTCTTCAACTAGTTTTATCATCGGGTGCTTCTATAATGGTTTCTGAGCCTATGGTGCATTATGCGCAAACCATGCACCAATGTTGCACCTAAACTAACACTGTCTCCCAACAGATTGAAGCGAGATTCCATATGACACACATGATCTAGGAGTTCTATCGGGTGCATCCAAATTGATTTCCAAGAATATGGTATGTTCCATGCAAACCGTACACCTATCTTTCATTAAGATTAGCACTATCTCCAAACAAACCGAACCGAGCTTTCAATTCAGCCTCTTCACCTAGGAGTACTATCAGGAACTTCCATAACGATTTCTGAGCCTATCGTGCACTGGGCACAAACCATGCAACTACCTTGCACCAAAACAAATACTATCTCCAACTGGACCGAAGCGAGATTCCATGTGATACACTTCATCTAGTAGTTCCATCGGGTTTGTCCAAATTGATTTCTGAGCATATGGTATGTTCCATGCAAACCTGCACCTATCTTGCATCAAGATTAGAACTATCTCCAAACAGATAGAACCAAGATTCCACATGAGCTTCTTCACCAAGGAGCATCATCGCATGTTTCCAAAATAGTTTCTTAGCGTATGGTGCATTAGGCACAAAACATGTACCTATCTTGCACCGAAACTAACGCTGTAACAGAACCGACCAAATTATAAGAGATTAATCCTAACAGTGACCATTTGCATAGTCAAACCATCACGCTTAAGCCCATATAATCCCGGTAGTCCGTGAAATCTCGAAGGATTTCAAACCACATATCGCACAACAGCCATGATCGTAATAAGTTTAGCGGTCGCCATTCACAAATACATCCAGATTACAACATTCATAAAATTCATCGGAGTTCTTAAAGTTATTACAAACCAAGTTCACAGGTAGCGGAAGCCTCATAGTTTGAAAATACATCACACACACTTAGTCTGATACAGTGCCATAATTCGGTCATTCCCACAAAAGCAAAAGAGAAGACGGAGAGACCATCGCCCTTGGTCTAGTCATCACCCATGGCTGGGTACAGACACAGGATGCAATAACCATAGTACATTTGACCATCTGCAAAACAACATGGGAGTAGAACCCTGAGTACGAGAAGGTACTCAGCTAGACTTACCCATCATAAAACAAAAATAAAAACTCTTCAAGGATCATGAAGGCTATATAGTGGGGTAGCTGACAATCTTTTGCATAACTGCAAGATTCTATTACTATAACCTATATAGATCTTTCTTCCTTTAGTTTGCTCAAGTTGAAAGTATCATTACCTATTGTCTAGGTTTGCACCTGTACTATTACAAGCAAGTATAGTGATATGATAGTACCTCATCATAGCATTTCTTAAAACCATTTATCATTATAACCCAAGTGTTCCATAGTCCTTACTACGAGGACAGGGCTCATGTCAAGTGCTCACTATCCAGGAGCGATGGCGATTCGAATCGATTTCTAACCAGCTAGCGAGGTATTCCCCACACAAACCACACTCACTGATCAAGTGAGCTACAGATCACCGTATTACACTATCCAGGACTAATTCGCGGGTTCGGCAGGCACCGCCCGTACCCGAGGACCGTTCCGGCGACCGAGGTATCCAAGGTATACCAAGGTTGCGCGCCGCGCCCTCGTCGTTCTCCTCAACCATCACCAATACAGCGCATGGCGGCTCGATTCCCGGCCCGGATAGTGTTCAGGCTTCGCGGTCGGAACGACTTATCCTTCCAGCTAAGTGTGGGGCATGCGTTCAACATGACAAGAGGGCCGTCAACGATCGGTCCTTAATCGACACAGGCAGGGGCACTATGGTCAACCCACCATAAGACCCTGCCCGGTCTCCAATTCCATTCCACACTTGGTTATTCTTTTCCCAGAGCAATCACTGCTTAATCGAGCAGGTATCCACCTATATCTCGCAGGTGACAGGAAATCACCCGACTTCTACCGGACTAAGCAAGCTAAGCATAGACTCCGCACCTATCTACATAGGACAAGGTAGATAACGAGGGGTGATAACAAGGAGTACCCATGCATCAACGGTATCAACCAACTCCTATCACTTAAATGCAATATAGTAGAACAAGCATAGTATATCATATAAGTTAGCGAGAATAGGGAGACTTAGAATGCTCCGGGGCTTGCCTTTCTCAAACGTGCTGGGTCGGTGATCCGGACACTCCTGCAGCTCCTCTCCGGGTTCCTGTGCTTCCGGAGGTTCCTGCTCCTGAATCTCTTCAGGTTCCTCGGGTCCCACTTCGTTCTCCTGCGAGCCTGTATGATGCATGTGTGCTTGTGAGTGGAGTGCGAGATGCCCGAGTGGATGCTTGTATGAAAAGGTACCAATGATCATGACATGATGCATAGGTGATTTAATTGGTCATGATGCTCTTTACAAGGTAGTCAACATCATCCAAGAATAGACAATTAAATTAAACATCTATTGCATTCTCTTCTATCAATGTGTTCAAGTGTAACCAGCAACCCACATGATGCTTCAAAGATACACCAAACCCCTTTTATTCTATTTAACCTATATATAACAATTCATAATTTTCTTTATTCATTTCTAGGCCCATCAAAATTTACATGCAGTTCTGTTCATCAATAAATTCTACAAAAATTACAGGAGACTATCAGTCAAGCATAAAGTCTACTATAAATTTTTCATAATTTTTGGGTACTTATTTTGAGCTACAAAATTTACAAGATTAATTAATAAGGGCAAGTACAATTACTCTACTGTGGTATAAGTGTCAAACAACAGATTTCATATTTTTACAATTTGTCTAATATCATAAGAAACACCCACAAAATTTTCCAGATTTATTGCATGATCCAATTAATTATTAAAAATCATGAATCACTGCCATGCAAGCATTTAAATTACCATAAATCCATTTATACACCAAATAATATGTAGCAATATTTTCCCAGTGAGTAAACATACATGCAGAGGCAACAAATCAAGTTTCACATTTTTCTGAACCATATTTCATTTACTATGCATTTTCCAAGTCTAGCAAAAACATGGATTAAATATATTCATTCAGAAAAGTTACTCAAACATGACATGCAATTATATCAAACTGTAGATCTGGAAATATAGAGCACACTAAAATTTATTTCATCCACTTTGGAGCTGTAGAACTCAAGATATGAATTCTTCAAGTTTTGAATCAATTTCTGGAAATCATTTATTCAAGAAAACCGACGAAAAAGGCTACGCGCACACAGATCTACACCTACCGGGGTCCTCCTGCGACTGACAGTGGGTCCCCGACCCCACCGGTCAGCGAGACCGAGAGGGAGCTCACCCCCGACGAGCAGATCTCGCCGGCGGTGAGGTCTCCGGCCACGGGGTAAGCGCCAACGTGCTCCCCGCAGCGAGGCGCACCCAACGGTACCCTTGGATTGGCCAGAGGATGACCGGAACACCTCCGACGAGCATGCATGGCGGCACAGCGGCGCTGCTCGCCGTGGCCAGGCCGCTCCGGTGTGGTAGAGCGCGCGCAAACGTCTCTCCGAGCTTCCTCACCACCCTACCGACCTAGCGCAACCAAGAACCAGCGAAAAGAAGCAGGAAAACGCAAGATCCGTCGCGGCGGAGTACTCCGGCGAGCTTGGGGTAACTCCGGCGAGCGATTCACGGCGCTCGACGGACTCTCACCTCGGTAGAACGCGTGCAGGAGCTTACCCTAACGATGGCGAATGCGCCGGTGGTCTTGGTGTCGAGGTTTGGTCACTGGGGTGGCCGGCGGTGAGCAGCGGAGCTGCTCCGGCGATGGCGCTGCGGCGGAGCTCTCGGCTTCGGTTGCGCTCGCGAGTGGAGGGAGGAGGAAGAGGGGCGCGGGCGACAGGAGGGAGGGAATGCCCTGGGAGCCCGAGCCGGCGTCCCGACCAGGGGTGTAGGTGGCCGGCCGCGGCGCGTCCAACGCCGGCGTACGGCCGCCACGTGGCCGGCGCCAGGTGGAGCGAGGCGCGTCCGCGCGCGCGGGAGAGAGGGGGAGGGGGAGCAGGCCGGGCCGCTCGCTGGGCCGAAAGGGGAGCGGGGTTGGCCCAGCAGCGCCTGCCCCTTTTTCTTTTTTTATTTCTTTTCTCCAAATTCTTTCTAAATTCATTTGGACCAATTTAAAATCATTTTCACCTCTTGCTCCCAAAAACAAAGTTGTTCTAAAACAAAAACCCTACAACTTTGTTTTAATAAGCAAGACCAAATTCCCAATAGAATTTGAATTACAAATTAAAACTAGTTCTAGGTTTTCAAATAAATTCAATTTGGAAATTTTTGTATAAATTCTATTTCTCAAATTCTATAGCTCCAAAAATTGCACAAAAATATTCTTAATTCTTCTTACACATAAATAAACCTAGTTTGAATATTTCACATTTTTAGAAGCAAGCCTCCTATTTTTAGTATATTTAAAGCACATGGAATAAAGCACATAAAATCATATTTTGGGATGAATGACATGCTCATGATGCTATGCCTGATGAGAATGCTTATGCATTGCTTTGATAAGGCTAAGTGCATGCTTAACACCTAGGGTGTTACAGCTCTTCCCCCCTTAGGGAAATCTCGTCCCGAGATTTAAGTTACTTACCATTTCTTATGAAATTTTGGATAAACTGTTTTTAGGTAATCCTCTGTTTCCCAGGTGGCATCCCTATCGTCATGATGACTCCACACCACCTTGCACGTTCTGACCACTCTGTTTCGGGTTACTCGTTCCTTGGTATCCACAATTCCCACTGGCTGCTCTTTATATTCTAAGTCTGCTTTTATTTTGATCCCTCGAGGTTCAATCCTTTGTTCAGGTACTTTCAAACATTTCCGTAGTTGCGACACATGGAAGACCGGAAAGATCGAACTCAACTCTTCAGGTAACCGAATCTTGTAGGCCACTGGCCCTTTCCTCTCCAGTATTTGATACGGTCCCACATATCTGGGTGCAAGCTTGCTTCGAACTCGGAAACGTTGAACTTTCTTCATTGGCGTAACCTTGAGGTACACATAGTCACCTACATTGAATTCAAGTGACCTTCTCCTCTTATCAGCATAACTCTTTTGTCGTGATTGTGCCGCTTGCATATGCTGCTGTATGATTTGTACCTTCTTCTCTGCCTCATTCACGAAGTCGATACCATAGTATCTTCTCTCACCAGGTTCAACCCAGTTTAACGGAGTTCTACATCTCCGACCATACAAAGCTTCGAACGGGGCCATCTTGATGCTCTCTTGATAACTGTTATTGTAGGAGAATTCAGCCAGAGGTAACCATGACTCCCATGAACCCTTGGACGATAGCACACAGGCCCTCAGCATATCTTCCAATACTTGGTTTAGCCTCTCCGTTTGACCTGAAGTCTGGGGATGATACACGGTACTTCTTATTAGACTGGTCCCCAAACTCTTATGCATTCGCTCCTAGAAGTGAGCGGTGAACTGTGGTCCTCTATCTGATATGATGGTCTTGGCAATACCATGCAACTTGACAATCTCAGCCATATATATATCAGCATACTCGGGAGGTCGGTAACGAGTTTTTACAGGGATGAAATGAGCCGACTTGGTTAATCGATCTATGATCACCCAAATTGAGTCATTCGCCTTTCTCGTTGTTGGTAATCCTGTGATAAAGTCCATGCTGACCTCTTCCCATTTCCACTCTGGAACTGACAATGGTTGCGACACACCTGCAGGTTTCATGTGGATGGCCTTAACTCTGCAACACGTGTCACAACGGGCTACATATGCGGCTATTTCTTTCTTCATCTTGGTCCACCAAAAGTGGGGTCTTAGGTCTTGATACATCTTACTACCGCCAGGATGGATAGAAAGCTTGGAGAGATGGGCTTCCTCCATGATGCAATTCTTTAATTCTCGATTCTTCGGAACTACTAGTCGGTGTTGAAACCATAATACCCCTTTCTCATCAATTCGGAACTGAGTTTTTGGGTCATCTTTAATCTTCTCTTTGATGTGGAAAATACCCTTGTCTGTTTTCTGACCTTTGATGACTTGACTCTCAAGTGAACAACTGAGTTGTATGTGACATAAGACTTCAGGATGCATGAGATTGAACCCATCTTCAAACAACGGTTGAACCACTTGGTAGTGCGGTTTACGACTCAACGCATCTGCTACTACATTAACTTTGCCTAGATGATAGTGAACTTCCAGATCATAGTCCTTGATTAACTCTAATCACCGTCGTTGCCTCATATTCAGCTCGGACTGAGTGAAGATGTACTTCAAGCTCTTATGATCGGTATAAATGTGACACTTATTCCCCAGCAGATAGTGTCTCCAAATCTTCAAAGCATGCACTACTGCTGCTAACTCGAGGTCGTGAGTTGGGTAGTTGACTTCGTGCTTTCTCAACTGTCGTGAAGCATAAGCTATCACTCTGCCATCTTGCATCAACACACTCCCCAGGCCACTCTTCGATGCGTCACAAAACACATCAAAAGGCTTTTCGATATTAGGTTGCGCCAGAACGGGAGCAGTGGTTAGCAGCTTTCGCAAGGTGAGGAAGGCTAACTCACACCCCTCCGTCCAGACGAACTTATGATCCTTTTGTAGCAAACTTGTCATTGGCTTAGCAATCTTGGAGAAGTCAGGTATGAATCGACGATAATACCCGGCCAGACCAAGAAAACTTCTAACTTCCGAGACAGAAGTTGGTGCCTTCCAGTCCATGACTTCCTGCACCTTTGACGGATCCACAGCAATCCCTTCTTCAGATAGAATGTGCCCTAGGAAAGGAACTTTCTTCAACCAGAACTCACATTTGCTGAACTTGGCATATAACTGATGCTCTCGTAATCGTGTTAGCACGATTCTTAGATGCTCGGCGTGATCTTGCTCATTTTCTGAATAAACTAGAATATCATCGATAAACACCACAACAAACTTATCTAATTCTGGCATAAAGACTGAATTCATCAGATACATAAAGTATGCAGGAGCATTTGTCAACCCAAAGGACATAACAAGATACTCATAAAACCCATATCTGGTGGAAAAAGCAGTCTTCGGGATATCTTGCGGACGAATCTTGATTTGGTGATACCCAGATCTCAAATCTATCTTGGAAAACACTTTTTCCTTGGACAACTGGTCGAACAAGATATCAATCCTCGGCAAAGGATACTTATTCTTGATTGTCACGACATTGAGCGGACGGTAGTCCACGCACATGCGCAACGACTGATCCTTCTTTTTCACGAACAACGCTGGACAACCCCATTCTGACGAACTTGGCCGGATAAACCCTTTATCCAGTAACTCTTTTAATTGATTTTTCAACTCAGCGAGTTCATTTCGTGGCATCCGGTATGGCCTTCTAGATATTGGTGCCGTACCTGGTACCAACTCGATAGCAAACTCTACTTCCCTATCTGGGGGAAGTCCTGGTAATTCCTCAGGAAAAACATGAGGGAACTCGCAGACTACTGGGATCTGTGGTAATGGAACCACGTGCGTAGCACAAGAGATGCTAGCAAAGTCAAGACGACGGGGCAAAGGTACTTGAAAAGAGCCACCGCCCTGGGGTTCTTTGAGAGATAACATCCTCTTCCCAGTATCTATGACGGCATCCCATTCTCTCATCCATTTCATGCCCACGATAACATCCAAAACTAACCCAGGCATGACCACTAGATTTACTCGAAAAACTCGGCTACTTATATCCAGGGTTGCCCCTCGAACCACTCTATTGGTCAACACATCTGCCCCTGCTGAGCTGATGCGGTAGCCATAACCCAGATCTGTAACTGCTTGACTATGCTTTTGTGCAAATGCCTGGCTCATGAATGAATGCGATGATCCAGAATCAAACAAAACAACTGCAAGATGTTGGTTGACAGGAAACATACCAGCCGTTACCGGTTCTCCTTCCAGAATCTCCTCGATTGAGGTATGGTGCACACGAGCTGGATAGGTTGGCTGTTGCCTCTTGGGGTAGGGACATTCCTTGGCAAAGTGTCCCATCTTGTGGCAGTTGTAGCACGGACCCTTGGTCGTATTGTTGGCGGCAGGTGCCGCGGCTTGAATTGCCTTTGGCTTGGCAGGAGCTATCGCCACCTTGTACGGCTTCTGCTGCGTTGGATGCCCTGTGTTCCTTCTCTGCGGTGGTCGAAACCTAGCACCTGGGGCAGGAGGACGATATTGCGGTCGCCCTGCCACTGGTGCCCTGGATTGAGACGACCCGGCTTCAAAAGCCCTCTTCCTTGACTTGGATGCACTATAGTTGTTGTTATTGTTCTCCTGGGTCAGACAGTCACTGATGTAAGCATTGAAGGTAGCTCAGGTCCCTGTACCCATGGTTTTCAGCATTTTTGGACTCAAGCCTATCTGGAAACTAGCAATCTTTTTGGCCTCCGTGTTCACAAACTCGGGGGCATAGCGAGCGAGATTGTTGAAAGCGTGTAGATACTCCTTCACAGATTTCGTCCCCTGGGACAGCCTCATGAACTCCCCAACCTTCATTTCCACCACACCTGGAGGAATGTAATTTCCCCGAAATGCAGTGGTGAAGCGGTTCCAGGTGATTGGGGTCCCCTCTGGGTAGGTGGTACGGTGATGGGACCACCAAATCCCAGCGGGTCCTTGCAACTGATGTGCCGCATACTCAGCCTTGAGTTCTTCCGTCATCCGAAGAAGACGAAACTTCTGCTCCATGGTGTTGATCCACTCATCTGCCTCGAGCGGTTCCAAAGCCTCCTTGAAGATTGGGGGCTTGGTATCCATGAAGTCCTTGAACGAGCTGTACTGATTGACTTCACAACCACCCTGGTTATCCCCACGACGGGTGTTGTCAGCTATGTTACGCAGGGCTTCCTCCATGTTGCGCTGCATTTGTTCCATGTTGCGTTGACTCCCCAGAAACTGCACGAAGAACACGTCCGCAGTGTACGGAGGAGGCGGTGGTGGTAGCGGTGATGGTGCTCTTTTCTCATTCCGTTGAGCCCCACCTCCGGAAGTACCTGCTCCAAGACCGGGGTTGCTGTTACCCCCGCCACGTGTCTGCACCATCTGCATACGTCAATGATAAGCAATCGTTAGGAGTTGCCATCAACGGTAGAAATGTGTAAAATCATGCCGCACTGAATTTACTGAGGAAATAAATTCGCACAATAAATAGAGGCACAACAATTCATCATCCACCCACAACATCACTAACAGATTACTTAACATTCAAGCAACAAGGTTTGCATACATCCAACTTGCCAGCATACAAACACTGGACTTTCAACATGGACTCATAAAGTTTTACATAGCCCAGATCCAAAAGTACAAGCCATGCCATGCAACAACAAAAGAAGAAGGTCTAGCTCTAGAGCCCTAGCATCTACTCGCTATGATCACTGTCCATGCCGGAGCCCTCCTCGACCTCATTTCCACTAGCTGCTGCTCCTATCTCGGGATCCTCGTCCATCTCGTCCTCAGAGTCTAGCTCAGCTGCTCCAGGCAGATGGTGAGGGTGGAGCTGGTTATGCAGCTGGTGGATTTCCTCATGCAAGTTCTCATTGTACTCCTCGGCATTAGCTACCTGCTGCTCTAGCTCCAGCTGTCGGGCCATCAAAGTGTCCTCCTCGTGCCAGGCTTCATTCCTCTGACCAAGCACATGGACTAGCATGCGCTCGCAGTTCCTGTGAGCAGTAGTCACCCTATCCCTCTGCTCTCGCACTGCAAGCAGGTCCTGACTCAGCTCACTGTTCTTCTGGACTGCCTGATCTCTCTCTCTCTCTGGTCACACGGGTCAACTCTGCCTGTAGCCTCTCAACCTCAGAGTCGAACTCACGCTGCAACTGACGCTTCTCATCCTGGACGGTGAGAAGAGACCCGGACAAGCGACCCAAACAACGCTCCAGGCCTCCATAGGTCTTCATCAAAGCGTACATAGCACTCATAGCTGCGCTGTCACTGTGCTGGTCCTCATCTGCACTCCTCTCTAGAGCGCTCACCTCGGACTGATCCCACACCGAAGTGTAGGGGTCACCCCGGGGAAACACCCCAGCGAAGGCGTGGGCCAGCTCCTGTGGAAACCTCTCCATGAGGTCCCTCAGAACTGCGAAAGCTGCCCTGCTGGCACCGTGGAAAGGCGTGGCACCTCGGGACTCGTACACCCAGCCGCCCCAGGCGGGGTCACCTCCACTGGTAGGAACAACTGCCTCGATCCCCACCAGGGTCTCGTCACCAAGCTGCTCCTTGTGCCAATAGTAGCGAGGTTCCCTTCCTTCAGGATACCCCATCGAGCTAAGCACTCTCCAAAGCAAAGTGGGCATCCCAAACTCCTCCAGGAACTTGCTCTTATGTCGAGAGCTCCTAGCTGCCAACGGATGGCGAGGGACCCGCCCACCAGTGGACTTGCGAGCGGTGAGCCTAGTTCGTGCCATCTGCTGCAAACGGAATACCTTGGGTAAGAGCGAGGATTATCTTTAATTACTTTATTTAGAATTGGGGCAGATTAAATTAAGGGGGAAAGTAAGCAATGATATGAAATGAACATGATGCATGCACGAACTTACGATCTCACAAACTTAGAAACAAAGGTTAACACTAAACGGTATATGCGGTGGCACACAGCGTTCTCTCATAACGTAACTAACGTTCTAAGCGAGAACGTGGTTAGTGTACCTGCAGAAAACTCATTGCATCCCACCCACAATATGATTATGCAGAATAAGAATTTAAAGCTATACACCCCACATACACAGACACCCGTCCATGCATATGACGTATTGCTACCCACATCATCGCCCTAATGACGGCATCGCCTCTCAGGACGGAATTCCCAACATGCGGTACTGTTTTCAAACACACCAAAACATGTGTGCATGACACAGCACCTAACAACACTCCCCTAGACCGGCAGTGTATCCGATCATGCTCTCACAGCTCCCACTTACCGTGGCGTAGAGGAAAAATTGTTCCATACATTACCATTCAAATGAATGGCACTCATACTATTGCACGCCGTATGAGCGACGAAACAGAAATATGATGCATTACCCCCAAGTCAGTACTTAACTAGCCACCTTAGAATCCTTAACTGGGCATAAAGGATATGACCATGGCACACTAGATAGTTTTCCCAAAACTTGGTTTTAACACCTTAAACCGGTTTAGATTTAGTTTAGAACGTACTTATGAACAGTAACTCGCTAAACCTTGCTCCGATGCCAGCTGTAACAGAACCGACCAAATTATAAGAGATTAAGCCTAACAGTGACCATTTGCATAGTCAAACCATCACGCTTAAGCCCATATAATCCCGGTAGTCCGTGAAATCTCGAAGGATTTCAAACCACATATCGCACAACAGCCAAGATCGTAATAAGTTTAGCGGTCGCCATTCACAAATACATCCAGATTACAACATTCACAAAATACATCGGAGTTCTTAAAGTTATTACAAACCAAGTTCACAGGTAGCGGAAGCCTCATAGTTTGAAAATACATCACACACACTTAGTCTGATACAGTGCCATAATTCGGTCATTCCCACAAAAGCAAAAGAGAAGACGGAGAGACCATCGCCCTTGGTCTAGTCATCACCCATGGCTGGGTACAGACAGAGGATGCAATAACCATAGTACATTTGACCATCTGCAAAACAACATGGGAGTAGAACCCTGAGTACGAGAAGGTACTCAGCTAGACTTACCCGTCATAAAACAAAAATAAAAACTCTTCAAGGATCATGAAGGCTATATAGTGGGGTAGCTGACAATCTTTTTGCATAACTGCAAGATTCTATTACTATAACCTATATAGATCTTTCTTCCTTTAGTTTGCTCAAGTTGAAAGTATCATTACCTATTGTCTAGGTTTGCACCTGTACTATTACAAGCAAGTATAGTGATATGATAGTACCTCATCATAGCATTTCTTAAAACCATTTATCATTATAACCCAAGTGTTCCATAGTCCTTACTACGAGGACAGGGCTCATGTCAAGTGCTCACTATCCAGGAGCGATGGCGATTCAAATCGATTTCTAACCAGCTGGCGAGGTATTCCCCACACAAACCACACTCACTGATCAAGTGAGCTACAGATCACCGTATTACACTATCCAGGACTAATTCGCGGGTTCGGCAGGCACCGCCTGTACCCGAGGACCGTTCTGGCGACCGAGGTATCCAAGGTATACCAAGGTTGCGCGCCGCGCCCTCGTCGTTCTCCTCAACCATCACCAATACAGCGCATGGCGGCTCGATTCCCGGCCCGGATAGTGTTCAGGCTTCGCGGTCGGAACGACTTATCCTTCCAGCTAAGTGTGGGGCATGCGTTCAACATGACAAGAGGGCCGTCAACGATCGGTCCTTAATCGACACAGGCAGGGGCACTATGGTCAACCCACCATAAGACCCTGCCCGGTCTCCAATTCCATTCCACACATGGTTATTCTTTTCCCAGAGCAATCACTGCTTAATCGAGCAGGTATCCACCTATATCTCGCAGGTGACAGGAAATCACCCGACTTCTACCGGACTAAGCAAGCTAAGCATAGACTCCGCACCTATCTACATAGGACAAGGTAGATAACGAGGGGTGATAACAAGGAGTACCCATGCATCAACGGTATCAACCAACTCCTATCACTTAAATGCAATATAGTAGAACAAGCATAGTATATCATATAAGTTAGCGAGAATAGGGAGACTTAGAATGCTCCGGGGCTTGCCTTTCTCAAACGTGCTGGGTCGGTGATCCGGACACTCCTGCAGCTCCTCTCCGGGTTCCTGTGCTTCCGGAGGTTCCTGCTCCTGAATCTCTTCAGGTTCCTCGGGTCCCACTTCGTTCTCCTACGATCCTGTATGATGCATGTGTGCTTGTGAGTGGAGTGCGAGATGCCCGAGTGGATGCTTGTATGAAAAGGTACCAATGATCATGACATGATGCATAGGTGATTTAATTGGTCATGCTCTTTACAAGATATGAATTCTTCAAGTTTTGAATCAATTTCTGGAAATCATTTATTCAAGAAAACCGACGAAAAAGGCTACGCGCACCCAGATCTACACCCACCGGGGTCCTCCTGCAACTGACAGTGGGTCCCCGACCCCACCGGTCAGCGAGACCGAGAGGGAGCTCACCCCCGACGAGCAGATCTCGCCGGCGGTGAGGTCTCCGGCCACGGGGTAAGCACCAACGTGCTCCCCGCAGTGAGGCGCACCCAACGGTACCCTTGGATTGGCCGGAGGATGACCGGAACACCTCCGACGAGCATGCATGGCGGCACGGCGGCGCTGCTCGCCGTGGCCAGGCCGCTCCGGTGTGGTAGAGCGCGCGCAAACGTCTCTCCGAGCTTCCTCACCACCCTACCGACCTAGCGCAACCAAGAACCAGCGAAAAGAAGCAGGGAAACGCAAGATCCGTCGCGGCGGAGTACTCCGGCGAGCTCGGGGTAACTCCGGCGTGCGATTCACGGCGCTCGACGGACTCTCACCTCGGTGGAACGCGCGCAGGAGCTTACCCTAACGATGGCGAATGCGCCGGTGGTCTTGGTGGGGTGTAGGTGGCCGGCCGCGGCGCGTCCAACGCCGGCGTACGGCCGCCACGTGGCCGGCGCCGGGTGGAGCGAGGCGCGTCCGCGCACGCGGGAGAGAGGGGGAGGGGGAGCAGGCCGGGCTGCTCGCTGGGCCGAAAGGGGAGCGGGGTTGGCCCAGCAGCGCCAGCCCCTTTTCCTTTTTTTTATTTCTTTTCTCCAAATTCTTTCTAAATTCATTTGGACCAATTTAAAATCATTTTCACCTCTTGCTCCCAAAAACAAAGTTGTTCTAAAACAAAAACCCTACAACTTTGTTTTAGTAAGCAAGACCAAATTCCCAATAGAATTTGAATTACAAATTAAAACTAGTTCTAGGTTTTCAAATAAATTCAATTTGGAAATTTTTGTATAAATTCTATTTCTCAAATTCTATAGCTCCAAAAATTGCACAAAAATATTCTTAATTCTTCTTACACATAAATCAACCTAGTTTGAATATTTCACATTTTTAGAAGCAAGCCTCCTATTTTTAGTATATTTAAAGCACATGGAATAAAGCACATAAAATCATATTTTGGGATGAATGACATGCTCATGATGCTATGCCTGATGAGAATGCTTATGCATTGCTTTGATAAGGCTAAGTGCATGCTTAACACCTAGGGTGTTACAGCCCTTCCCCCCTTAGGGAAATCTCGTCCCGAGATTTAAGTTACTTACCATTTCTTATGAAATTTTGGATAAACTGTTTTTAGGTAATCCTCTGTTTCCCAGGTGGCATCCCTATCGTCATGATGACTCCACACCACCTTGCACGTTCTGACCACTCTGTTTCGGGTTACTCGTTCCTTGGTATCCACAATTCCCACTAGCTGCTCTTTATATTCTAAGTCTGCTTTTATTTTGATCCCTCGAGGTTCAATCCTTTGTTCAGGTACTTTCAAACATTTCCGTAGTTGCGACACATGGAAGACCGGAAAGATCGAACTCAACTCTTCAGGTAACCGAATCTTGTAGGCCACTGGCCCTTTCCTCTCCAGTATTTGATACGGTCCCACATATCTGGGTGCAAGCTTGCTTCGAACTCGGAAACGTTGAACTTTCTTCATTGGCGTAACCTTGAGGTACACATAGTCACCTACATTGAATTCAAGTGACCTTCTCCTCTTATCAGCATAACTCTTTTGTCATGATTGTGCCGCTTGCATATGCTGCTGTATGATTTGTACCTTCTTCACTGCCTCATTCACGAAGTCGATACCATAGTATCTTCTCTCACCAGGTTCAACCCAGTTTAACGGAGTTCTACATCTCCGACCATACAAAGCTTCGAACGGGGCCATCTTGATGCTCTCTTGATAACTGTTATTGTAGGAGAATTCAGCCAGAGGTAACCATGACTCCCATGATCCCTTGGACGATAGCACATAGGCCCTCAGCATATCTTCCAATACTTGGTTTAGCCTCTCCGTTTGACCTGAAGTCTGGGGATGATACACGGTACTTCTTATTAGACTGGTCCCCAAACTCTTATGCATTCGCTCCCAGAAGTGAGCGGTGAACTGTGGTCCTCTATCTGATATGATGGTCTTGGGAATACCATGCAACTTGACAATCTCAGCCATATATATATCAGCATACTCGGGAGGTCGGTAACGAGTTTTTACAGGGATGAAATGAGCCGACTTGGTTAATCGATCTATGATCACCCAAATTGAGTCATTCCCCTTTCTCGTTGTTGGTAATCCTGTGATAAAGTCCATGCTGACCTCTTCCCATTTCCACTCTAGAACTGACAATGGTTGCAACAGACCTGCAGGTTTCATGTGGATGGCCTTAACTCTGCAACACGTGTCACAACGGGCTACATATGCGGCTATTTCTTTCTTCATCTTGGTCCACCAAAAGTGGGGTCTTAGGTCTTGATACATCTTACTACCGCCAGGATGGATAGAAAGCTTGGAGAGATGGGCTTCATCCATGATGCGATTCTTTAATTCTCGATTCTTCGGAACTACTAGTCGGTGTTGAAACCATAATACCCCTTTCTCATCAATTCGGAACTGAGTTTTTGGGTCATCTTTAATCTTCTCATTGATGTGGAAAATACCCTTGTCTGTTTTCTGACCTTTGATGACTTGACTCTCAAGTGAACAACTGAGTTGTATGTGACATAAGACTTCAGGATGCATGAGATTGAACCCATCTTCAAACAACGGTTGAACCACTTGGTAGTGCGGTTTACGACTCAACGCATCTGCTACTACATTAGCTTTGCCTGGATGATAGTGAACTTCCAGATCATAGTCCTTGATTAACTCTAACCACCGTCGTTGCCTCATATTCAGCTCGGACTGAGTGAAGATGTACTTCAAGCTCTTATGATCGGTATAAATGTGACACTTATTCCCCAGCAGATAGTGTCTCCAAATCTTCAAAGCATGCACTACTGCTGCTAACTCGAGGTCGTGAGTTGGGTAGTTGACTTCGTGCTTTCTCAACTGTCGTGAAGCATAAGCTATCACTCTGCCATCTTGCATCAACACACTCCCCAGGCCACTCTTCGATGTGTCACAAAACACATCAAAAGGCTTTTCGATATTAGGTTGCGCCAGAACGGGAGCAGTGGTTAGCAACTTTCGCAAGGTGCGGAAGGCTAACTCACACCCCTCCGTCCAGACGAACTTATGATCCTTTTGTAGCAAACTTGTCATTGGCTTAGCAATCTTGGAGAAGTCAGGTATGAATGTCATAATACCCGGCCAGACCAAGAAAACTTCTAACTTCCGAGACAGAAGTTGGTGCCTTCCAGTCCATGACTTCCTGCACCTTTGACGGATCCACAGCAATCCCTTCTTCAGATAGAATGTGCCCTAGGAAAGGAACTTTCTTCAACCAGAACTCACATTTGCTGAACTTGGCATATAACTGATGCTCTCGTAATCGTGTTAGCACGATTCTTAGATGCTCGGCGTGATCTTGCTCATTTTCTGAATAAACTAGAATATCATCGATAAACACCACAACAAACTTATCTAATTCTGGCATAAAGACTGAATTCATCAGATACATAAAGTATGCAGGAGCATTTGTCAACCCAAAGGACATAACAAGATACTCATACAACCCATATCTGGTGGAAAAAGCAGTCTTCGGGATATCTTGCGGACGAATATTGATTTGGTGATACCCAGATCTCAAATCTATCTTGGAAAACACTTTTGCCTTGGACAACTGGTCGAACAAGATATCAATCCTCGGCAAAGGATACTTATTCTTGATTGTCACGGCATTGAGCGGACGGTAGTCCACGCACATGCGCAACGACTGATCCTTCTTTTTCACGAACAACGCTGGACAACCCCATTCTGACGAACTTGGCCGGATAAACCCTTTATCCAGTAACTCTTTTAAATTGATTTTTCAACTCAGCGAGTTCATTTGGTGGCATCCGGTATGGCCTTCTAGATATTGGTGCTGTACCTGGTACCAACTCGATTGCAAACTCTACTTCCCTATCTGGGGGAAGTCCTGGTAATTCCTCAGGAAAAACATGAGGGAACTCGCAGACTACTGGGATCTGTGGTAATGGAACCACGTGCGTAGCACAAGAGATGCTAGCAAAGTCAAGACGACGGGGCAAAGGTACTTGAAAAGAGCCACCACCCTGGGGTTCTTTGAGAGATAACATCCTCTTCCCAGTATCTATGACGGCATCCCATTCTCTCATCCAGTTCATGCCCACGATAACATCCAAAACTAACCCAGGCATGACCACTAGATTTACTCGAAAAACTCGGCTACTTATATCCAGGGTTGCCCCTCGAACCACTCTATTGGTCAACACATCTGCCCCTGCTGAGCTGATGCGGTAGCCATAACCCAGATCTGTAACTGCTTGACTATGCTTTTGTGCAAATGCCTGGCTCATGAATGAATGCGATTATCCAGAATCAAACAAAACAACTGCAAGATGTTGGTTGACAGGAAACATACCAGCCGTTACCGGTTCTCCTTCCGGAATCTCCTCGATTGAGGTATGGTGCACACGAGCTGGATAGGTTGGCTGTTGCCTCTTGGGGTAGGGACATTCCTTGGCAAAGTGTCCCATCTTGTGGCAGTTGTAGCACGGACCCTTGGTCGTATTGTTGGCGGCAGGTGCCGCGGCTTGAATTGCCTTTGGCTTGGCAGGAGCTATCGCCACCTTGTACGGCTTCTGTTGCGTTGGATGCCCTGTGTTCCTTCTCTGCGGTGGTCGAAACCTAGCACCTGGGGCAGGAGGATGATATCGCGGTCGCCCTGCCACTAGTGCCCTGGATTGAGACGACCCGGCTTCAAAAGCCCTCTTCCTTGACTTGGATGCACTATAGTTGTTGTTATTGTTCTCCTGGGTCAGACAGTCACTGATGTAAGCATTGAAGGTAGCTCAGGTCCCTGTACCCATGGTTTTCAGCATTTTTGGACTCAAGCCTATCTGGAAACTAGCAATCTTTTTGGCCTCCGTGTTCACAAACTCGGGGGCATAGCGAGCGAGATTGTTGAAAGCGTGTAGATACTCCTTCACAGATTTCGTCCCCTGGGACAGCCTCATGAACTCCCCAACCTTCATTTCCACCACACCTGGAGGAATGTAATTTCCCCGAAATGCAGTGGTGAAGCGGTTCCAGGTGATTGGGGTCCCCTCTGGGTAGGTGGTACGGTGATGGGACCACCAAATCCCAGCGGGTCCTTGCAACTGATGTGCCGCATACTCAGCCTTGAGTTCTTCCGTCATCCGAAGAAGACGAAACTTCTGCTCCATGGTGTTGATCCACTCATCTGCCTCGAGCGGTTCCAAAGCCTCCTTGAAGATTGGGGGCTTGGTATCCATGAAGTCCTTGAACGAGCTGTACTGATTGACTTCACAACCACCCTGGTTATCCCCACGACGGGTGTTGTCAGCTATGTTACGCAGGGCTTCCTCCATGTTGCGCTGCATTTGTTCCATGTTGCGTTGACTCCCCAGAAACTGCGCGAAGAACACGTCCGCAGTGTACGGAGGAGGCGGTGGTGGTAGCGGTGATGGTGCTCTTTCCTCATTCCGTTGAGCCCCACCTCCAGAAGTACCTGCTCCAAGACCGGGGTTGCTGTTACCCCCGCCACGTGTCTGCACCATCTGCATACGTCAATGATAAGCAATCGTTAGGAGTTGCCATCAACGGTAGAAATGTGTAAAATCATGCCGCACTGAATTTACTGAGGAAATAAATTCGCACAATAAATAGAGGCACAACAATTCATCATCCACCCACAACATCACTAACAGATTACTTAACATTCAAGCAACAAGGTTTGCATACATCCAACTTGCCAGCATACAAACACTGGACTTTCAACATGGACTCATAAAGTTTTACATAGCCCAGATCCAAAAGTACAAGCCATGCCATGCAACAACAAAAGAAGAAGGTCTAGCTCTAGAGCCCTAGCATCTACTCGCTATGATCACTGTCCATGCCGGAGCCCTCCTCGTCCTCATTTCCACTAGCAGCTGCTCCTATCTCGGGATCCTCGTCCATCTCGTCCTCAGAGTCTAGCTCAGCTGCTCCAGGCAGATGGTGAGGGTGGAGCTGGTTATGCAGCTGGTGGATTTCCTCATGCAAGTTCTCATTGTACTCCTCGGCATTAGCTAGCTGCTGCTCTAGCTCCAGCTGTCGGGCCCTCAAAGTGTCCTCCTCATGCCAGGCTTCATTCCTCTGACCAAGCACATGGACTAGCATGCGCTCGCAGTTCCTGTGAGCAGTAGTCACCCTATCCCTCTGCTCTCGCACTGCAAGCAGGTCCTAACTCAGCTCACTGTTCTTCTGGACTGTCTGATCTCTCTCTCTGGTCACACAGGTCAACTCTGCCTGTAGCCTCTCAACCTCAGAGTCGAACTCACGCTGCAACTGACGCTTCTCATCCTGGACGGTGAGAAGAGACCCGGACAAGCGACCCAAACAACGCTCCAGGCCTCCATAGGTCTTCATCAAAGCGTACATAGCACTCATAGCTGCGCTGTCACTATGCTGGTCCTCATCCGCACTCCTCTCTAGAGCGCTCACCTCGGACTGATCCCACACCGAAGTGTAGGGGTCACCCCGGGGAAACACCCCAGCGAAGGCGTGGGCCAGCTCCTGTGGAAACCTCTCCATGAGGTCCCTCAGAACTGCGAAAGCTGCCCTGCTGGCACCGTGGAAAGGCGTGGCACCTCGGGACTCGTACACCCAGCCGCCCCAGGCGGGGTCACCTCCACTGGTAGGAACAACTGCCTCGATCCCCACCAGGGTCTCGTCACCAAGCTGCTCCTTGTGCCAATAGTAGCGAGGTTCCCTTCCTTCAGGATACCCCATCGAGCTAAGCACTCTCCAAAGCAAAGTGGGCATCCCAAACTCCTCTAGGAACTTGCTCTTATGTCGAGAGCTCCTAGCTGCCAACGGATGGCGAGGGACCCGCCCACCAGTGGACTTGCGAGCGGTGAGCCTAGTTCGTGCCATCTGCTGCAAACGGAATACCTTGGGTAAGAGCGAGGATTATCTTTAATTACTTTATTTAGAATTGGGGCAGATTAAATTAAGGGGGAAAGTAAGCAATGATATGAAATGAACATGATGCATGCACGAACTTACGATCTCACAAACTTAGAAACAAAGGTTAACACTAAACGGTATATGCGGTGGCACACAGCGTTCTCTCATAACGTAACTAACGTTCTAAGCGAGAACGTGGTTAGTGTACCTGCAGAAAACTCATTGCAGCCCACCCACAGTATGATTATGCAGAATAAGAATTTAAAGCTATACACCCCACATACACAGACACCCGTCCATGCATATGACGTGTTGCTACCCACATCATTGCCCTAATGACGGCATCGCCTCTCAGGACGGAATTCCCAACATGCGGTACTGTTTTCAAACACACCAAAACATGTGTGCATGACACAGCACCTAACAACACTCCCCTAGACCGGCAGTGTATCCGATCATGCTCTCACAGCTCCCACTTACCGTGGCGTAGAGGAAAAATTGTTCCATACATTACCACTCAAATGAATGGCACTCATACTATTGCACGTCGTATGAGCGACGAAACAGAAATATGATGCATTACCCCCAAGTCAGTACTTAACTAGCCACCTTAGAATCCTTAACTGGGCATAAAGGATATGACCATGGCACACTAGATAGTTTTCCCAAAACTTGGTTTTAACACCTTAAACCGGTTTAGATTTAGTTTAGAACGTACTTATGAACAGTAACTCGCTAAACCTTGCCTCGATGCCAGCTGTAACAGAACCGACCAAATTATAAGAGATTAAGCCTAACAGTGACCATTTGCATAGTCAAACCATCACGCTTAAGCCCATATAATCCCGGTAGTCTGTGAAATCTCGAAGGATTTCAAACCACATATCGCACAACAGCAAAGATCGTAATAAGTTTAGCGGTCGCCATTCACAAATACATCCAGATTACAACATTCA
This sequence comes from Sorghum bicolor, assembly GCF_000003195.3. NCBI lineage: Eukaryota > Viridiplantae > Streptophyta > Magnoliopsida > Poales > Poaceae > Sorghum > Sorghum bicolor. Next base: position 52,897 of record NW_018396400.1, read on the forward strand.
TAAAATACATCGGAGTTCTTAAAGTTATTACAAACCAAGTTCATAGGTAGCAGAAGCCTCATAGTTTGAAAATACATCACACACACTTAGTCTGATACAGTGCCATAATTCGGTCATTCCCACAAAAGCAAAAGAGAAGACGGAGAGACCATCGCCCTTGGTCTAATCATCACCCATGGCTGGGTACAGACAGAGGATGCAATAACCATAGTACATTTGACCATCTGCAAAACAACATGGGAGTAGAACCCTGAGTACGAGAAGGTACTCAGCTAGACTTACCCGTCATAAAACAAAAATAAAAACTCTTCAAGGATCATGAAGGCTATATAGTGGGGTAGCTGACAATCTTTTTGCATAACTGCAAGATTCTATTACTATAACCTATATAGATCTTTCTTCCTTTAGTTTGCTCAAGTTGAAAGTATCATTACCTATTGTCTAGGTATGCACCTGTACTATTACAAGCAAGTATAGTGATATGATAGTACCTTATCATAGCATTTCTTAAAACCATTTATCATTATAACCCAAGTGTTCCATAGTCCTTACTACGAGGACAGGGCTCATGTCAAGTGCTCACTATCCAGGAGCGATGGCGATTCGAATCGATTTCTAACCAGCTGGTGAGGTATTCCCCACACAAACCACACTCACTGATCAAGTGAGCTACAGATCACCGTATTACACTATCCAGGACTAATTCGCGGGTTCGGCAGGCACCGCCCGTACCCGAGGACCGTTCCGGCGACCGAGGTATCCAAGGTATACCAAGGTTGCGCGCCGCGCCCTCGTCGTTCTCCTCAACCATCACCAATACAGCGCATGGCGGCTCGATTCCCGGCTCGGATAGTGTTCAGGCTTCGCGGTCGGAACGACTTATCCTTCCAGCTAAGTGTGGGGCATGCGTTCAACATGACAAGAGGGCCGTCAACGATCGGTCCTTAATCGACACAGGCAGGGGCACTATGGTCAACCCACCATAAGACCCTGCCCGGTCTCCAATTCCATTCCACACTTGGTTATTCTTTTCCCAGAGCAATCACTGCTTAATCGAGCAGGTATCCACCTATATCTCGCAGGTGACAGGAAATCACCCGACTTCTACCGGACTAAGCAAGCTAAGCATAGACTCCGCACCTATCTACATAGGACAAGGTAGATAACGAGGGGTGATAACAAGGAGTACCCATGCATCAACGGTATCAACCAACTCCTATCACTTAAATGCAATATAGTAGAACAAGCATAGTATATCATATAAGTTAGCGAGAATAGGGAGACTTAGAATGCTCCGGGGCTTGCCTTTCTCAAACGTGCTGGGTCGGTGATCCGGACACTCCTGCAGCTCCTCTCCGGGTTCCTGTGCTTCCGGAGGTTCCTGCTCCTGAATCTCTTCAGGTTCCTCGGGTCCCACTTCGTTCTCCTACGATCCTGTATGATGCATGTGTGCTTGTGAGTGGAGTGCGAGATGCCCGAGTGGATGCTTGTATGAAAAGGTACCAATGATCATGACATGATGCATAGGTGATTTAATTGGTCATGCTCTTTACAAGGTAGTCAACATCATCCAAGAATAGACAATTAAATTAAACATCTATTGCATTCTCTTCTATCAATGTGTTCAAGTGTAACCAGCAACCCACATGATGCTTCAAAGATACACCAAACCCCTTTTATTCTATTTAACCTATATATAACAATTCATAATTTTCTTTATTCATTTCTAGGCCCATCAAAATTTACATGCAGTTCTGTTCATCAATAAATTCTACAAAAATTACAGGAGACTATCAGTCAAGCATAAAGTCTACTATAAATTTTTCATAATTTTTGGGTACTTATTTTGAGCTACAAAATTTACAAGATTAATTAATAAGGGCAAGTACAATTACTCTACTGTGGTATAAGTGTCAAACAACAGATTTCATATTTTTACAATTTGTCTAATATCATAAGAAACACCCACAAAATTTTCCAGATTTATTGCATGATCCAATTAATTATTAAAAATCATGAATCACTGCCATGCAAGCATTTAAATTACCATAAATCCATTTATACACCAAATAATATGTAGCAATATTTTCCCAGTGAGTAAACATACATGCAGAGCCAACAAATCAAGTTTCACATTTTTCTGAACCATATTTCATTTACTATGCATTTTCCAAGTCTAGCAAAAACATGGATTAAATATATTCATTCAGAAAAGTTACTCAAACATGACATGCAATTATATCAAACTGTAGATCTGGAAATATAGAGCACACCAAAATTTATTTCATCCACTTTGGAGCTGTAGAACTCAAGATATGAATTCTACAAGTTTTGAATCAATTTCTGGAAATCATTTATTCAAGAAAACCGACGAAAAAGGCTACGCGCACCCAGATCTACACCCACCGGGGTCCTCCTGCGACTGACAGTGGGTCCCCGACCCCACCGGTCAGCGAGACCGAGAGGGAGCTCACCCCCGACGAGCAGATCTCGCCGGCGGTGAGGTCTCCGGCCACGGGGTAAGCACCAACGTGCTCCCCGCAGCGAGGCGCACCCAACGGTACCCTTGGATTGGCCGGAGGATGACCGGAACACCTCCAACGAGCATGCATGGCGGCACGGCGGCGCTGCTCGCCGTGGCCAAGCCGCTCCGGTGTGGTAGAGCGCGCGCAAACGTCTCTCCGAGCTTCCTCACCACCCTACCGACCTAGCGCAACCAAGAACCAGCGAAAAGAAGCAGGGAAACGCAAGATCCGTCGCGGCGGAGTACTCCGGCGAGCTCGGGGTAACTCCGGCGAGCGATTCACGGCGCTCGACGGACTCTCACCTCGGTAGAACGCGCGCAGGAGCTTACCCTAACGATGGCGAATGCGCCGGTGGTCTTGGTGGGGTGTAGGTGGCCGGCCGCGGCGCGTCCAACGCCGGCGTACGGCCGCCACGTGGCCGGCGCCGGGTGGAGCGAGGCGCGTCCGCGCACGCGGGAGAGAGGGGGAGGGGGAGCAGGCCGGGCCGCTCGCTGGGCCGAAAGGGGAGCGGGGTTGGCCCAGCAGCGCCTGCCCCTTTTCCTTTTTTTATTTCTTTTCTCCAAATTCTTTCTAAATTCATTTGGACCAATTTAAAATCATTTTCACCTCTTGCTCCCAAAAACAAAGTTGTTCTAAAACAAAAACCCTACAACTTTGTTTTAGTAAGCAAGACCAAATTCCCAATAGAATTTGAATTACAAATTAAAACTAGTTCTAGGTTTTCAAATAAATTCAATTTGGAAATTTTTGTATAAATTCTATTTCTCAAATTCTATAGCTCCAAAAATTGCACAAAAATATTCTTAATTCTTCTTACACATAAATCAACCTAGTTTGAATATTTCACATTTTTAGAAGCAAGCCTCCTATTTTTAGTATATTTAAAGCACATGGAATAAAGCACATAAAATCATATTTTGGGATGAATGACATGCTCAAGATGCTATGCCTGATGAGAATGCTTATGCATTGCTTTGATAAGGCTAAGTGCATGCTTAACACCTAGGGTGTTACAGCCCTTCCCCCCTTAGGGAAATCTCGTCCCGAGATTTAAGTTACTTACCATTTCTTATGAAATTTTGGATAAACTGTTTTTAGGTAATCCTCTGTTTCCCAGGTGGCATCCCTATCGTCATGATGACTCCACACCACCTTGCACGTTCTGACCACTCTGTTTCGGGTTACTCGTTCCTTGGTATCCACAATTCCCACTGGCTGCTCTTTATATTCTAAGTCTGCTTTTATTTTGATCCCTCGAGGTTCAATCCTTTGTTCAGGTACTTTCAAACATTTCCGTAGTTGCGACACATGGAAGACCGGAAAGATCGAACTCAACTCTTCAGGTAACCGAATCTTATAGGCCACTGGCCCTTTCCTCTCCAGTATTTGATACGGTCCCACATATCTGGGTGCAAGCTTGCTTCGAACTCGGAAACGTTGAACTTTCTTCATTGGCGTAACCTTGAGGTACACATAGTCACCTACATTGAATTCAAGTGACCTTCTCCTCTTATCAGCATAACTCTTTTGTCGTGATTGTGCCGCTTGCATATGCTGCTGTATGATTTGTACCTTCTTCTCTGCCTCATTCACGAAGTCGATACCATAGTATCTTCTCTCACCAGGTTCAACCCAGTTTAACGGAGTTCTACATCTCCGACCATACAAAGCTTCGAACGGGGCCATCTTGATGCTCTCTTGATAACTGTTATTGTAGGAGAATTCAGCCAGAGGTAACCATGACTCCCATGATCCCTTGGACGATAGCACATAGGCCCTCAGCATATCTTCCAATACTTGGTTTAGCCTCTCCGTTTGACCTGAAGTCTGGGGATGATACACGGTACTTCTTATTAGACTGGTCCCCAAACTCTTATGCATTCGCTCCCAGAAGTGAGCGGTGAACTGTGGTCCTCTATCTGATATGATGGTCTTGGGAATACCATGCAACTTGACAATCTCAGCCATATATATATCAGCATACTCGGGAGGTCGGTAATGAGTTTTTACAGGGATGAAATGAGCCGACTTGGTTAATCGATCTATGATCACCCAAATTGAGTCATTCCCCTTTCTCGTTGTTGGTAATCCTGTGATAAAGTCTATGCTGACCTCTTCCCATTTCCACTCTAGAACTGACAATGGTTGCAACAGACCTGCAGGTTTCATGTGGATGGCCTTAACTCTGCAACACGTGTCACAACGGGCTACATATGCGGCTATTTCTTTCTTCATCTTGGTCCACCAAAAGTGGGGTCTTAGGTCTTGATACATCTTACTACCGCTAGGATGGATAGAAAGCTTGGAGAGCCGGGCTTCATCCATGATGCGATTCTTTAATTCTCGATTCTTCGGAACTACTAGTCGGTGTTGAAACCATAATACCCCTTTCTCATCAATTCGGAACTGAGTTTTTGGGTCATCTTTAATCTTCTCATTGATGTGGAAAATACCCTTGTCTGTTTTCTGACCTTCGATGACTTGACTCTGAAGTGAACAACTGAGTTGTATGTGACATAAGACTTCAGGATGCATGAGATTGAACCCATCTTCAAACAACGGTTGAACCACTTGGTAGTGCGGTTTACGACTCAACGCATCTGCTACTACATTAGCTTTGCCTGGATGATAGTGAACTTCCAGATCATAGTCCTTGATTAACTCTAATCACCGTCGTTGCCTCATATTCAGCTCGGACTGAGTGAAGATGTACTTCAAGCTCTTATGATCGGTATAAATGTGACACTTATTCCCCAGCAGATAGTGTCTCCAAATCTTCAAAGCATGCACTACTGCTGCTAACTCGAGGTCGTGAGTTGGGTAGTTGACTTCGTGCTTTCTCAACTGTCGTGAAGCATAAGCTATCACTCTGCCATCTTGCATCAACACACTCCCCAGGCCACTCTTCGATGCGTCACAAAACACATCAAAAGGCTTTTCGATATTAGGTTGCGCCAGAACGGGAGCAGTGGTTAGCAACTTTCGCAAGGTGCGGAAGGCTAACTCACACCCCTCCGTCCAGACGAACTTATGATCCTTTTGTAGCAAACTTGTCATTGGCTTAGCAATCTTGGAGAAGTCAGGTATGAATCGACGATAATACCCGGCCAGACCAAGAAAACTTCTAACTTCCGAGACAGAAGTTGGTGCCTTCCAGTCCATGACTTCGTGCACCTTTGACGGATCCACAGCAATCCCTTCTTCAGATAGAATGTGCCCTAGGAAAGGAACTTTCTTCAACCAGAACTCACATTTGCTGAACTTGGCATATAACTGATGCTCTCGTAATCGTGTTAGCACGATTCTTAGATGCTCGGCGTGATCTTGCTCATTTTCTGAATAAACTAGAATATCATCGATAAACACCACAACAAACTTATCTAATTCTGGCATAAAGACTGAATTCATCAGATACATAAAGTATGCAGGAGCATTTGTCAACCCAAAGGACATAACAAGATACTCATACAACCCATATCTGGTGGAAAAAGCAGTCTTCGGGATATCTTGCGGACGAATCTTGATTTGGTGATACCCAGATCTCAAATCTATCTTGGAAAACACTTTTGCCTTGGACAACTGGTCGAACAAGATATCAATCCTCGGCAAAGGATACTTATTCTTGATTGTCACGGCATTGAGCGGACGATAGTCCACGCACATGCGCAACGACTGATCCTTCTTTTTCACGAACAACGCTGGACAACCCCATTCTGACGAACTTGGCCGGATAAACCCTTTATCCAGTAACTCTTTTAATTGATTTTTCAACTCAGCGAGTTCATTTGGTGGCATCCGGTATGGCCTTCTAGATATTGGTGCTGTACCTGGTACCAACTCGATTGCAAACTCTACTTCCCTATCTGGGGGAAGTCCTGGTAATTCCTCAGGAAAAACATCAGGGAACTCGCAGACTACTGGGATCTGTGGTAATGGAACCACGTGCGTAGCACAAGAGATGCTAGCAAAGTCAAGACGACGGGGCAGAGGTACTTGAAAAGAGCCACCGCCCTGGGGTTCTTTGAGAGATAACATCCTCTTCCCAGTATCTATGACGGCATCCCATTCTCTCATCCAGTTCATGCCCACGATAACATCCAAAACTAACCCAGGCATGACCACTAGATTTACTCGAAAAACTCGGCTACTTATATCCAGGGTTGCCCCTCGAACCACTCTATTGGTCAACACATCTGCCCCTGCTGAGCTGATGCGGTAGCCATAACCCAGATCTGTAACAGGTTGACTATGCTTTTGTGCAAATGCCTGGCTCATGAATGAATGCGATGATCCAGAATCAAACAAAACAACTGCAAGATGTTGGTTGACAGGAAACATACCAGCCGTTACCGGTTCTCCTTCCGGAATCTCCTCGATTGAGGTATGGTGCACACGAGCTGGATAGGTTGGCTGTTGCCTCTTGGGGTAGGGACATTCCTTGGCAAAGTGTCCCATCTTGTGGCAGTTGTAGCACGGACCCTTGGTCGTATTGTTGGCGGCAGGTGCCGCGGCTTGAATTGCCTTTGGCTTGGCAGGAGCTATCGCCACCTTGTACGGCTTCTGCTGCGTTGGATGCCCTGTGTTCCTTCTCTGCGGTGGTCGAAACCTAGCACCTGGGGCAGGAGGACGATATTGTGGTCGCCCTGCCACTGGTGCCCTGGATTGAGACGACCCGGCTTCAAAAGCCCTCTTCCTTGACTTGGATGCACTATAGTTGTTGTTATTGTTCTCCTGGGTCAGACAGTCACTGATGTAAGCATTGAAGGTAGCTCAGGTCCCTGTACCCATGGTTTTCAGCATTTTTGGACTCAAGCCTATCTGGAAACTAGCAATCTTTTTGGCCTCCGTGTTCACAAACTCGGGGGCATAGCGAGCGAGATTGTTGAAAGCGTGTAGATACTCCTTCACAGATTTCGTCCCCTGGGACAGCCTCATGAACTCCCCAACCTTCATTTCCACCACACCTGGAGGAATGTAATTTCCCCGAAATGCAGTGGTGAAGCGGTTCCAGGTGATTGGGGTCCCCTCTGGGTAGGTGGTACGGTGATGGGACCACCAAATCCCAGCGGGTCCTTGCAACTGATGTGCCGCATACTCAGCCTTGAGTTCTTCCGTCATCCGAAGAAGACGAAACTTCTGCTCCATGGTGTTGATCCACTCATCTGCCTCGAGCGGTTCCAAAGCCTCCTTGAAGATTGGGGGCTTGGTATCCATGAAGTCCTTGAACGAGCTGTACTGATTGACTTCACGACCACCCTGGTTATCCCCACGATGGGTGTTGTCAGCTATGTTACGCAGAGCTTCCTCCATGTTGCGCTGCATTTGTTCCATGTTGCGTTGACTCCCCAGAAACTGCACGAAGAACACGTCCGCAGTGTACGGAGGAGGCGGTGGTGGTAGCGGTGATGGTGCTCTTTCCTCATTCCGTTGAGCCCCACCTCCAGAAGTACCTGCTCCAAGACCGGGGTTGCTGTTACCCCCGCCACGTGTCTGCACCATCTGCATACGTCAATGATAAGCAATCGTTAGGAGTTGCCATCAACGGTAGAAATGTGTAAAATCATGCCGCACTGAATTTACTGAGGAAATAAATTCGCACAATAAATAGAGGCACAACAATTCATCATCCACCCACAACATCACTAACAGATTACTTAACATTCAAGCAACAAGGTTTGCATACATCCAACTTGCCAGCATACAAACACTGGACTTTCAACATGGACTCATAAAGTTTTACATAGCCCAGATCCAAAAGTACAAGCCATGCCATGCAACAACAAAAGAAGAAGGTCTAGCTCTAGAGCCCTAGCATCTACTCGCTATGATCACTGTCCATGCCGGAGCCCTCCTCGTCCTCATTTCCACTAGCAGCTGCTCCTATCTCGGGATCCTCGTCCATCTCGTCCTCAGAGTCTAGCTCAGCTGCTCCAGGCAGATGGTGAGGGTGGAGCTGGTTATGCAGCTGGTGGATTTCCTCATGCAAGTTCTCATTGTACTCCTCGGCATTAGCTAGCTGCTGCTCTAGCTCCAGCTGTCGGGCCCTCAAAGTGTCCTCCTCATGCCAGGCTTCATTCCTCTGACCAAGCACATGGACTAGCATGCGCTCGCAGTTCCTGTGAGCAGTAGTCACCCTATCCCTCTGCTCTCGCACTGCAAGCAGGTCCTAACTCAGCTCACTGTTCTTCTGGACTGCCTGATCTCTCTCTCTGGTCACACGGGTCAACTCTGCCTGTAGCCTCTCAACCTCAGAGTCGAACTCACGCTGCAACTGACGCTTCTCATCCTGGACGGTGAGAAGAGACCCGGACAAGCGACCCAAACAACGCTCCAGGCCTCCATAGGTCTTCATCAAAGCGTACATAGCACTCATAGCTGCGCTGTCACTATGCTGGTCCTCATCCGCACTCCTCTCTAGAGCGCTCACCTCGAACTGATCCCACACCGAAGTGTAGGGGTCACCCCGGGGAAACACCCCAGCGAAGGCGTGGGCCAGCTCCTGTGGAAACCTCTCCATGAGGTCCCTCAGAACTGCGAAAGCTGCCCTGCTGGCACCGTGGAAAGGCGTGGCACCTCGGGACTCGTACACCCAGCCGCCCCAGGCGGGGTCACCTCCACTGGTAGGAACAACTGCCTCGATCCCCACCAGGGTCTCGTCACCAAGCTGCTCCTTGTGCCAATAGTAGCGAGGTTCCCTTCCTTCAGGATACCCCATCGAGCTAAGCACTCTCCAAAGCAAAGTGGGCATCCCAAACTCCTCCAGGAACTTGCTCTTATGTCGAGAGCTCCTAGCTGCCAACGGATGGCGAGGGACCCGCCCACCAGTGGACTTGCGAGCGGTGAGCCTAGTTCGTGCCATCTGCTGCAAACGGAATACCTTGGGTAAGAGCGAGGATTATCTTTAATTACTTTATTTAGAATTGGGGCAGATTAAATTAAGGGGGAAAGTAAGCAATGATATGAAATGAACATGATGCATGCACGAACTTATGATCTCACAAACTTAGAAACAAAGGTTAACACTAAACGGTTTATGCGGTGGCACACAGCGTTCTCTCATAACGTAACTAACGTTCTAAGCGAGAACGTGGTTAGTGTACCTGCAGAAAACTCATTGCAGCCCACCCACAGTATGATTATGCAGAATAAGAATTTAAAGCTATACACCCCACATACACAGACACCCGTCCATGCATATGACGTGTTGCTACCCACATCATCGCCCTAATGACGGCATCGCCTCTCAGGATGGAATTCCCAACATGCGGTACTGTTTTCAAACACACCAAAACATGTGTGCATGACACAGCACCTAACAACACTCCCCTAGACCGGCAGTGTATCCGATCATGCTCTCACAGCTCCTACTTACCGTGGCGTAGAGGAAAAATTGTTCCATACATTACCACTCAAATGAATGGCACTCATACTATTGCACGCCGTATGAGCGACGAAACAGAAATATGATGCATTACCCCCAAGTCAGTACTTAACTAGCCACCTTAGAATCCTTAACTGGGCATAAAGGATATGACCATGGCACACTAGATAGTTTTCCCAAAACTTGGTTTTAACACCT
>NW_018396400.1:63100-79682 GCF_000003195.3 Sorghum bicolor
CCTTCGCGATCGGCAACCAGCACCCAGGAGTATCATCGGGTGTATCCAAAATGGTTTCTTAGCCTATGATGCATTAGGCGCAAACTGTGTACCTATCTTGCACCAAAACTAACTCTGTCTCCAAACAGACCGAAGCGAGATTCCATATGACACATGTCATCTAGGAGTTCTATTGGGGTGCATCCAAATGGATTTCTTAGCATATGGTATGTTCCATGCAAACCGTGCACCTATCTTGCATCAAGATTAGCACTATCTCCAAACAGATCGAACCGACCTTCCACTTGAGCCTCTTCACCTAGGAGTATTATCGGGTGCTTCCATAATGGTTTCCAAGCCTTGTCGCATTATGCGCAAACCATGCACCAATCTTGCACCTAAGCTAAGACTGTCTCCAAATAGATTGAAGCGAGATTCCATATGACACACATGATCTAGGAGTTCTATCGGGTGCGTCCAAATTGATTTCTGATAATATGGTATGTTCCATGCAAACAATACACCTATCTTTCATCAAGATTAGCACTATCCCCAAATAGACCGAACTGAACTTTCACTTGAGCCTCTTCACCTAGGAGTATCATCGGGAACTTGCACAACGATTTCTGAGCCTATGGTGCACTGGGCACAAACCATGCAACTATCTTGCACCGAAACTAATACTATCTCCAACTGGACCGAAGCAAGATTCCATATGATAAACTTCCTCTAGTAGTTCCATCGGGTGCATCTACAGTTCCATCGGGTTTGTCCAAATTGATTTCTGAGCATACGGTATGTTCCATGCAAACCGTGCACCTATCTTGCATCAAGATTAGAACTATTTCCAAACAGACAGAACAAAGATTAGACTTGAGCCTCTTCACCAAGGAGTACCATCGTTTGCGTCCAAAATAGTTTCTTAGCCTATGGTGCATTAGGCACAAACCGTGTACCTATCTTGCACCAAAACTAACACTATCTCCAAAGAGACCGAAGTGAGATTCTATATGACACACGTCATCTAGGAGTTCTATTGGGTGCTTCCAAATATATTTCGAAGCATATGGTATGTACCATGCAATTCGTGCACCTATCTTGCATCAAGATTAACACTATCTCCAAACAAAAGCAAACTGAGCTTCCACTTGAGCCCGTTTACCCAGGAGTATCATCGGGTGCATCCAAAATGGTTTCTTAGCATATGATGCATTAGGCGCAAACTGTGTACCTATCTTGCACCAAAACTAACTCTGTCTCCAAACAGACCGAAGCGAGATTCCATATGACACATGTCATCTAGGAGTTCTATTAGGGTGCGTCCAAATGGATTTCTTAGCATATGGTATGTTCCATGCAAACCGTGCACCTATCTTGCATCAAGCTTAGCACTATCTCTAACACAGATCGAATTGACCTTCCACTTGATCCTTTTCAACTAGGATTATCATCGGGTGCTTCCATAATGGTTTCTGAGCCTATGGTGCATTATGCGGAAACCATGCACCAATGTTGCACCTAAACTAACACTTTCTCCAAACAGATTGAAGCGAGATTCCATATGACACACATGATCTAGGAGTTCTATCGGGTGCGTCCAAATGGATTTCCAAGAATATGGTATGTTCCATGCAAACCGTACACCTATCTTTCATCAAGATTAGCACTATCTCCAAACAAACCGATCCGAGCTTTCAATTCAGCCTCTTCACCTTGGAGTACTATCAGGAACTTCCATAACGATTTCTGAGCCTATGGTGCACTAGGCACAAACCATGCAACTACCTTGCACCAAAACTAATACTATCTCCAACTGGACCGAAGCGAGATTCCATGTGATACACTTCATCTAGTAATTCCATCGGGTGCATCTACAGTTCCATCGTGTTTGTCCAAATTGATTTCTGAGCATATGGTATGTTCCATGCAAACCATGCACCTATCTTGCATCAAGATTAGAACTATCTCCAAACAGACAGAACCAAGATTCCACATGAGCCTCTTCACCAAGTGGCATCATCGCGTGCGTCCAAAATAGTTTCTTAGCCTATGGTGCATTAGGCACAAAACATGTACCTATCTTGCACCGAAACTAACACTATCTCCAAAGAGACCGAAGTGAGATTCTATATGACACATGTGATCTAGGAGTTCTACTGGGTGCTTCCAAATATATTTCAAAGCATATGGTACGTTCTATGGAATTCGTGCACCTATCTGGCATCAAGATTAGCACTATCTCCAAACAAAAGCAAACTAAGCTTCCACTTGAGCCCCTTTACCCAGGAGTATCTTCGGGGTGCATCCAAAATGGTTTCTTAGCCTATGATGCATTAGGCGCAAACTGTGTACCTATCTTGCACCAAAACTAACTCTGTCTCCATACAGACCGAAGCGAGATTCCATATGACATATGACATCTAGGAGTTCTGTTGGGGTGCGTCCAAATGGATTTCTTAGCATATGGTATGTTCCATGCAAACCGTGCACCTATCTTGCATCAACATTAGCACAATCTCCAAACAGATCGAACCGACCTTCCACTTGAGCCTCTTGACCTAGGAGTATTATCGGGTGCTTCCATAATGGTTTCCGAGCCTATGGTGCATTATACGCAAACCATGCACCAATCTTGCACCTAAACTAACACTGTCTCGAAACAGATTGAAGCAAGATTCCATATGACACACATGATCTAGGAGTTCTATCGGGTGCGTCCAAATTGATTTCTAAGAATATGGTACGTTCCATGCAAACCGTACACCTATCTTTCATCAAGATGCACTATCTCCAAACAGACCGAACCGAGCTTTCACTTGAGCCTCTTCACCTAGGAGTACAATCGGGAACTTCCACAACAATTTCTGAGCCTATGGTGCACTGGGCACAAACCATGCAACTATCTTGCACCGAAACTAATACTATCACCAACTGGACCGAAGCGAGATTCCATATGATACACTTCATCTAGTAGTTCCATCGGGTGCATCTACAGTTCCATCGGGTTTGTCCAAATTGATTTCTGAGCATATGGTATGTTCCATGCAAACCATACACTTATCTTGCATCAAGATTAGAACTATCTCCAAACAGACAACCAAGATTCCACTTGAGCCTCTTCACCAAGGAGTACCATCGTTTGCGTCCAAAATAGTTTCTTAGCCTATGGTGCATTAGGCACAAACCGTGTACCTATCTTGCACCAAAACTAACACTATCTCCAAAGAGACCGAAGTGAGATTCTATATGACACACGTGATCTAGGAGTTCTATTGGGTGCTTCCAAATATATTTCGAAGCATATGGTACATTCCATGCAATTCGTGCGCCTATCTGGCATCAAGATTAGTACTATCTCCAAACAAAAGCAAACTGAGCTTCCACTTGAGCCCCTTTACCCAGGAGTATCATCGGGTGCATCCAAAATGGTTTCTTAGCCTATGATGCATTACGCGCAAACTGTGTACCTATCTTGCACCAAAACTAACTTTGTCTCCAAACAAACCGAAGCGAGATTCCATATGACACATGTCATCTGGGGTGCGTCCAAATGGATTTCTTAGCATATGGTATGTTCCATGCAAACCGTGCAGCTATCTTGCATTAAGATTAGCACTATCTCCAAACAGATCGAACCGACCTTCCACTTGAGCCTCTTCACCTAGGATTATCATCGGGTGCTTCCATAATGGTTTCTGAGCCTATGGTGCATTATGCGCAAACCAAGCACCAATCTTGCACCTAAACTAACACTGTCTCCAAACAGATTGAAGCGAGATTCTATATGACACACATGATCTAGGAGTTCTATCGGGTGCGTCCAAATTGATTTCTAAGAATATGGTACGTTCCATGCAAACCGTACACCTATCTTTCATCAAGATGCACTATCTCCAAACAGACCGAACCGAGCTTTCACATGAGCCTCTTCACCTAGGAGTACCATCGGGAACTTCCACAATGATTTCTGAGCCTATGGTGCACTGGGCACAAACCATGCACCTATCTTGCACCGAAACTAATACTATCTCCAACTGGACTGAAGCGAGATTCCATATGATACACTTCATCTAGTAGTTCCATCGGCTGCATCTATAGTTCCATCAGGTTTGTCCAAATTGATTTCTGAGCATATGGTATGTTCCATGCAAACCATACACCTATCTTGCATCAAGATTAGAATTATCTCCAAACAGACAGAACCAAGATTCCACTTGAGCCTCTTCACCACGGAGTACCATCGTGTGCGTCCAAAATAGTTTCTTACACAAACCGTGTTTCTATCTTGCACCGAAACTAACACTATCTCCAAAGAGACCGAAGTGAGAATCTATATGACACACATCATCTAGGAGTTCTATTGGGTGCTTCCAAATATATTTCGAAGCATATGGTACGTTCCATGCAATTCGTGCACCTATATTGCATCAAGATTAGCACTGTCTCCAAACAAAAGCAAACTGAGCTTCCACTTGAGCCCCTTTACCTAGGACCATCGGGTGCATCCAAAATGGTTTCTTAGCCTATGATGCATTAGGCGCAAACTGTGTACCTATCTTGCACCAAAACTAACTTTGTCTCCAAACAAACCGAAGCGAGATTCCATATGACACATGTCATCTAGGAGTTCTATTGGGGTGCGTCCAAATGGATTTCTTAGCATATGGTATGTTCCATGCAAACCGTGCACCTATCTTGCATCAAGATTAGCACTATCTCCAAACAGATCGAACCGACCTTCCACTTAAGCCTCTTCACCTAGGATTATCATCGGGTGCTTCCATAATGGTTTCTGAGCCTATGGTGCATTATGCGCAAACCATACACCAATCTTGCACCTAAACTAACACTGTCTCCAAACAGATTGAAGCGAGATTCCATATGACACACATGATCTAGGAGTTATATCGGGTGCGTCCAAATTGATTTCTAAGAATATGGTACGTTCCATGCAAACCGTACACCTATCTTTCATTAAGATTAGCAATATCTCCAAACAGACCGAACCAAGCTTTCACTTGAGCCTCTTCACCTAGGAGTACTATCAGGAACTTCCATAACGATTTCTGAGCCTATCGTGCACTGGGCACAAACCATGCAACTACCTTGCACCAAAACAAATACTATCTCCAACTGGACCGAAGCGAGATTCCATGTGATACACTTCATCTAGTAGTTCCATCGGGTTTGTCCAAATTGATTTCTGAGCGTATGGTATGTTCCATGCAAACCTGCACCTATCTTGCATCAAGATTAGAACTATCTCCAAACAGATAGAACCAAGATTCCACATGAGGTTCTTCACCAAGGAGCATCATCGCATGTTTCCAAAATAGTTTCTTAGCCTATGGTGCATTAGGCACAAAACATGTACCTATCTTGCACCGAAACTAACGCTGTAACAGAACCGACCAAATTATAAGAGATTAATCCTAACAGTGACCATTTGCATAGTCAAACCATCACGCTTAAGCCCATATAATCCGGGTAGTCCGTGAAATCTCGAAGGATTTCAAACCACATATCGCACAACAGCCAAGATCGTAATAAGTTTAGCGGTCGCCATTCACAAATACATCCAGATTACAACATTCATAAAATTCATCGGAGTTCTTAAAGTTATTACAAACCAAGTTCGCAGGTAGTGGAAGCCTCATAGTTTGAAAATACATCACACACACTTAGTCTGATACAGTGCCATAATTCGGTCATTCCCACAAAAGTAAAAGAGAAGACGGAGAGACCATCGCCCTTGGTCTAGTCATCACCCATGGCTGGGTACAGACAGAGGATGCAATAACCATAGTACATTTGACCATCTGCAAAACAACATGGGAGTAGAACCCTGAGTACGAGAAGGTACTCAACTAGACTTACCCATCATAAAACAAAAATAAAAACTCTTCAAGGATCATGAAGGCTATATAGTGGGGTAGCTGACAATCTTTTGCATAACTGCAAGATTCTATTACTATAACCTATATAGATCTTTCTTCCTTTAGTTTGCTCAAGTTGAAAGTATCATTACCTATTGTCTAGGTTTGCACCTGTACTATTACAAGCAAGTATAGTGATATGATAGTACCTCATCATAGCATTTCTTAAAACCATTTATCATTATAACCCAAGTGTTCCATAGTCCTTACTACGAGGACAGGGCTCATGTCAAGTGCTCACTATCCAGGAGCGATGGCGATTCGAATCGATTTCTAACCAGCTAGCGAGGTATTCCCCACACAAACCACACTCACTGATCAAGTGAGCTACAGATCACCGTATTACACTATCCAGGACTAATTCGCGGGTTCGGCAGGCACCGCCCGTACCCGAGGACCGTTCCGGCGACCGAGGTATCCAAGGTATACCAAGGTTGCGCGCCGCGCCCTCGTCGTTCTCCTCAACCATCACCAATACAGCGCATGGCGGCTCGATTCCCGGCCCGGATAGTGTTCAGGCTTCGCGGTCGGAACGACTTATCCTTCCAGCTAAGTGTGGGGCATGCGTTCAACATGACAAGAGGGCCGTCAACGATCGGTCCTTAATCGACACAGGCAGGGGCACTATGGTCAACCCACCATAAGACCCTGCCCGGTCTCCAATTCCATTCCACACTTGGTTATTCTTTTCCCAGAGCAATCACTGCTTAATCGAGCAGGTATCCACCTATATCTCGCAGGTGACAGGAAATCACCCGACTTCTACCGGACTAAGCAAGCTAAGCATAGACTCCGCACCGATCTACATAGGACAAGGTAGATAACGAGGGGTGATAACAAGTAGTACCCATGCATCAACGGTATCAACCAACTCCTATCACTTAAATGCAATATAGTAGAACAAGCATAGTATATCATATAAGTTAGCGAGAATAGGAAGACTTAGAATGCTCCGGGGCTTGCCTTTCTCAAACGTGCTGGGTCGGTGATTCGGACACTCCTGCAGCTCCTCTCCGGGTTCCTGTGCTTCCGGAGGTTCCTGCTCCTGAATCTCTTCAGGTTCCTCGGGTCCCACTTCGTTCTCCTACGAGCCTGTATGATGCATGTGTGCTTGTGAGTGGAGTGCGAGATGCCTGAGTGGATGCTTGTATGAAAAGGTACCAATGATCATGACATGATGCATAGGTGATTTAATTGGTCATGCTCTTTACAAGGTAGTCAACATCATCCAAGAACAGACAATTGAATTAAACATCTATTGCATTCTCTTCTATCAATGTGTTCAAGTGTAACCAGCAACCCACATGATGCTTCAAAGATACACCAAACCCCTTTTATTCTATTTAACCTATATATAACAATTCATAATTTTCTTTATTCATTTCTAGGCCCATCAAAATTTACATGCAGTTCTGTTCATCAATAAATTCTACAAAAATTACAGGAGACTATCAGTCAAGCATAAAGTCTACTATAAATTTTTCATAATTTTTGGGTACTTATTTTGAGCTACAAAATTTACAAGATTAATTAATAAGGGCAAGTACAATTACTCTACTGTGGTATAAGTGTCAAACAACAGATTTCATATTTTTACAATTTGTCTAATATCATAAGAAACACCCACAAAATTTTCCAGATTTATTGCATGATCCAATTAATTATTAAAAATCATGAATCACTGCCATGCAAGCATTTAAATTACCATAAATCCATTTATACACCAAATAATATGTAGCAATATTTTCCCAGTGAGTAAACATACATGCAGAGCCAACAAATCTAGTTTCACATTTTTCTGAACCATATTTCATTTACTATGCATTTTCCAAGTCTAGCAAAAACATGGATTAAATATATTCATTCAGAAAAGTTACTCAAACATGACATGCAATTATATCAAACTGTAGATCTGGAAATATAGAGCACACCAAAATTTATTTCATCCACTTTGGAGCTGTAGAACTCAAGATATGAATTCTACAAGTTTTGAATCAATTTCTGGAAATCATTTATTCAAGAAAACCGACTTATAATTGCGACTGACAGTGGGTCCCCGACCCCACCGGTCAGCGAGACCGAGAGGAAGCTCACCCCCGACGAGCAGATCTCGCCGGCGGTGAGGTCTCCGGCCACGGGGTAAGCACCAACGTGCTCCCCGCAGCGAGGCGCACCCAACGGTACCCTTGGATTGGCCGGAGGATGACCGGAACACCTCCAACGAGCATGCATGGCGGCACAGCGGCGCTGCTCGCCGTGGCCAGGCCGCTCCGGTGTGGTAGAGCGCGCGCAAACGTCTCTCCGAGCTTCCTCACCACCCTACCGACCTAGCGCAACCAAGAACCAGCGAAAAGAAGCAGGGAAACGCAAGATCCGTCGCGGCGGAGTACTCCGGCGAGCTCGGGGTAACTCCGGCGAGCGATTCACGGCGCTCGACGGACTCTCACCTCGGTAGAACGCATGCAGGAGCTTACCCTAACGATGGCGAATGCGCCGGTGGTCTTGGTGTCGAGGTTTGGTCACTGGGGTGGCCGGCGGTGAGCAGCGGAGCTGCTCCGGCGATGGCGCTGCGGCGGAGCTCTCGGCTTCGGTTGCGCTCGCGAGTGGAGGGAGGAGGAAGAGGGGCGCGGGCGACAGGAGGGAGGGAATGGCCTGGGAGCCCGAGCCGGCGTCCCGACCAGGGGTGTAGGTGGCCGGCCGCGGCGCGTCCAACGGCGGCGTACGGCCGCCACGTGGCCGGCGCCGGGTGGAGCGAGGCGCGTCCGCGCGCGCGGGAGAGAGGGGGAGGGGGAGCAGGCCGGGCCGCTCGCTGGGCCGAAAGGGGAGCGGGGTTGGCCCAGCAGCGCCTGCCCCTTTTCCTTTTTTTTATTTCTTTTCTCCAAATTCTTTCTAAATTCATTTGGACCAATTTAAATTCATTTTCACCTCTTGCTCCCAAAAACAAAGTTGTTCTAAAACAAAAACCCTACAACTTTGTTTTAATAAGCAAGACCAAATTCCTAATAGAATTTGAATTACAAATTAAAACTAGTTCTAGGTTTTCAAATAAATTCAATTTGGAAATTTTTGTATAAATTCTATTTCTCAAATTCTATAGCTCCAAAAATTGCACAAAAATATTCTTAATTCTTCTTACACATAAATCAACCTAGTTTGAATATTTCACATTTTTAGAAGCAAGCCTCCTATTTTTAGTATATTTAAAGCACATGGAATAAAGCACATAAAATCATATTTTGGGATGAATGACATGCTCATGATGCTATGCCTGATGAGAATGCTTATGCATTGCTTTGATAAGGCTAAGTGCATGCTTAACACCTAGGGTGTTATAGCCCTTCCCCCCTTAGGGAAATCTCGTCCCGAGATTTAAGTTACTTACCATTTCTTATGAAATTTTGGATAAACTGTTTTTAGGTAATCCTCTGTTTCCCAGGTGGCATCCCTATCGTCATGATGACTCCACACCACCTTGCACGTTCTGACCACTCTGTTTCGGGTTACTCGTTCCTTGGTATCCACAATTCCCACTGGCTGCTCTTTATATTCTAAGTCTGCTTTTATTTTGATCCCTCGAGGTTCAATCCTTTGTTCAGGTACTTTCAAACATTTCCGTAGTTGCGACACATGGAAGACCGGAAAGATCGAACTCAACTCTTCAGGTAACCGAATCTTGTAGGCCACTGGCCCTTTCCTCTCCAGTATTTGATACGGTCCCACATATCTGGGTGCAAGCTTGCTTCGAACTCGGAAACGTTGAACTTTCTTCATTGGCGTAACCTTGAGGTACACATAGTCACCTACATTGAATTCAAGTGACCTTCTCCTCTTATCAGCATAACTCTTTTGTCATGATTGTGCCGCTTGCATATGCTGCTGTATGATTTGTACCTTCTTCACTGCCTCATTCACGAAGTCGATACCATAGTATCTTCTCTCACCAGGTTCAACCCAGTTTAACGGAGTTCTACATCTCCGACCATACAAAGCTTCGAACGGGGCCATCTTGATGCTCTCTTGATAACTGTTATTGTAGGAGAATTCAGCCAGAGGTAACCATGACTCCCATGATCCCTTGGACGATAGCACATAGGCCCTCAGCATATCTTCCAATACTTGGTTTAGCCTCTCCGTTTGACCTGAAGTCTGGGGATGATACACGGTACTTCTTATTAGACTGGTCCCCAAACTCTTATGCATTCGCTCCCAGAAGTGAGCGGTGAACTGTGGTCCTCTATCTGATATGATGGTCTTGGGAATACCATGCAACTTGACAATCTCAGCCATATATATATCAGCATACTCGGGAGGTCGGTAACGAGTTTTTACAGGGATGAAATGAGCCGACTTGGTTAATCGATCTATGATCACCCAAATTGAGTCATTCCCCTTTCTCGTTGTTGGTAATCCTGTGATAAAGTCCATGCTGACCTCTTCCCATTTCCACTCTGGAACTGACAATGGTTGCAACAGACCTGCAGGTTTCATGTGGATGGCCTCAACTCTGCAACACGTGTCACAACAGGCTACATATGCGGCTATTTCTTTCTTCATCTTGGTCCACCAAAAGTGGGGTCTTAGGTCTTGATACATCTTACTACCGCCAGGATGGATAGAAAGCTTGGAGAGATGGGCTTCATCCATGATGCAATTCTTTAATTCTCGATTCTTCGGAACTACTAGTCGGTGTTGAAACCATAATACCCCTTTCTCATCAATTCGGAACTGAGTTTTTGGGTCATCTTTAATCTTCTCTTTGATGTGGAAAATACCCTTGTCTGTTTTCTGACCTTCGATGACTTGACTCTCAAGTGAACAACTGAGTTGTATGTGACATAAGACTTCAGGATGCATGAGATTGAACCCATCTTCAAACAACGGTTGAACCACTTGGTAGTGCGGTTTACGACTCAACGCATCTGCTACTACATTAGCTTTGCCTGGATGATAGTGAACTTCCAGATCATAGTCCTTGATTAACTCTAACCACCGTCGTTGCCTCATATTCAGCTCGGACTGAGTGAAGATGTACTTCAAGCTCTTATGATCGGTATAAATGTGACACTTATTCCCCAGCAGATAGTGTCTCCAAATCTTCAAAGCATGCACTACTGCTGCTAACTCGAGGTCGTGAGTTGGGTAGTTGACTTCGTGCTTTCTCAACTGTCGTGAAGCATAAGCTATCACTCTGCCATCTTGCATCAACACACTCCCCAGGCCACTCTTCGATGCGTCACAAAACACATCAAAAGGCTTTTCGATATTAGGTTGCGCCAGAACGGGAGCAGTGGTTAGCAACTTTCGCAAGGTGCGTAAGGCTAACTCACACCCCTCCGTCCAGACGAACTTATGATCCTTTTGTAGCAAACTTGTCATTGGCTTAGCAATCTTGGAGAAGTCAGGTATGAATCGACGATAATACCCGGCCAGACCAAGAAAACTTCTAACTTCCGAGACAGAAGTTGGTGCCTTCCAGTCCATGACTTCGTGCACCTTTGACGGATCCACAGCAATCCCTTCTTCAGATAGAATGTGCCCTAGGAAAGGAACTTTCTTCAACCAGAACTCACATTTGCTGAACTTGGCATATAACTGATGCTCTCGTAATTGTGTTAGCACGATTCTTAGATGCTTGGCGTGATCTTGCTCATTTTCTGAATAAACTAGAATATCATCGATAAACACCACAACAAACTTATCTAATTCTGGCATAAAGACTGAATTCATCAGATACATAAAGTATGCAAGAGCATTTGTCAACCCAAAGGACATAACAAGATACTCATACAACCCATATCTGGTGGAAAAAGCAGTCTTCGGGATATCTTGCGGACGAATCTTGATTTGGTGATACCCAGATCTCAAATCTATCTTGGAAAACACTTTTGCCTTGGACAACTGGTCGAACAAGATATCAATCCTCGGCAAAGGATACTTATTCTTGATTGTCACGGCATTGAGCGGACGATAGTCCACGCACATGCGCAACGACTGATCCTTCTTTTTCACGAACAACGCTGGACAACCCCATTCTGACGAACTTGGCCGGATAAACCCTTTATCCAGTAACTCTTTTAATTGATTTTTCAACTCAGCGAGTTCATTTGGTGGCATCCGGTATGGCCTTCTAGATATTGGTGCTGTACCTGGTACCAACTCGATTGCAAACTCTACTTCCCTATCTGGGGGAAGTCCTGGTAATTCCTCAGGAAAAACATCAGGGAACTCGCAGACTACTGGGATCTGTGGTAATGGAACCACGTGCGTAGCACAAGAGATGCTAGCAAAGTCAAGACGACGGGGCAGAGGTACTTGAAAAGAGCCACCGCCCTGGGGTTCTTTGAGAGATAACATCCTCTTCCCAGTATCTATGACGGCATCCCATTCTCTCATCCAGTTCATGCCCACGATAACATCCAAAACTAACCCAGGCATGACCACTAGATTTACTCGAAAAACTCGGCTACTTATATCCAGGGTTGCCCCTCGAACCACTCTATTGGTCAACACATCTGCCCCTGCTGAGCTGATGCGGTAGCCATAACCCAGATCTGTAACTGCTTGACTATGCTTTTGTGCAAATGCCTGGCTCATGAATGAATGCGATGATCCAGAATCAAACAAAACAACTGCAAGATGTTGGTTGACAGGAAACATACCAGCCGTTACCGGTTCTCCTTCCAGAATCTCCTCGATTGAGGTATGGTGCACACGAGCTGGATAGGTTGGCTGTTGCCTCTTGGGGTAGGGACATTCCTTGGCAAAGTGTCCCATCTTGTGGCAGTTGTAGCACGGACCCTTGGTCGTATTGTTGGCGGCAGGTGCCGCGGCTTGAATTGCCTTTGGCTTGGCAGGAGCTATCGCCACCTTGTACGGCTTCTGCTGCATTGGATGCCCTGTGTTCCTTCTCTGCGGTGGTCGAAACCTAGCACCTGGGGCAGGAGGATGATATCGCGGTCGCCCTGCCACTAGTGCCCTGGATTGAGACGACCCGGCTTCAAAAGCCCTCTTCCTTGACTTGGATGCACTATAGTTGTTGTTATTGTTCTCCTGGGTCAGACAGTCACTGATGTAAGCATTGAAGGTAGCTCGGGTCCCTGTACCCATGGTTTTCAGCATTTTTGGACTCAAGCCTCTCTAGAAACTAGCAATCTTTTTGGCCTCCGTGTTCACAAACTCGGGGGCATAGCGAGCGAGATTGTTGAAAGCGTGTAGATACTCCTTCACAGATTTCGTCCCCTGGGACAGCCTCATGAACTCCCCAACCTTCATTTCCACCACACCCGGAGGAATGTAATTTCCCCGAAATGCAGTGGTGAAGCGGTTCCAGGTGATTGGGGTCCCCTCTGGGTAGGTGGTACGGTGATGGGACCACCAAATCCCAGCGGGTCCTTGCAACTGATGTGCCGCATACTCAGCCTTGAGTTCTTCCGTCATCCGAAGAAGACGAAACTTCTGCTCCATGGTGTTGATCCACTCATCTGCCTCGAGCGGTTCCAAAGCCTCCTTGAAGATTGGGGGCTTGGTATCCATGAAGTCCTTGAACGAGCTGTACTGATTGACTTCACGACCACCCTGGTTATCCCCACGATGGGTGTTGTCAGCTATGTTACGCAGAGCTTCCTCCATGTTGCGCTGCATTTGTTCCATGTTGCGTTGACTCCCCAGAAACTGCACGAAGAACACGTCCGCAGTGTACGGAGGAGGCGGTGGTGGTAGCGGTGATGGTGCTCTTTCCTCATTCCGTTGAGCCCCACCTCCAGAAGTACCTGCTCCAAGACCGGGGTTGCTGTTACCCCCGCCACGTGTCTGCACCATCTGCATACGTCAATGATAAGCAATCGTTAGGAGTTGCCATCAACGGTAGAAATGTGTAAAATCATGCCGCACTGAATTTACTGAGGAAATAAATTCGCACAATAAATAGAGGCACAACAATTCATCATCCACCCACAACATCACTAACAGATTACTTAACATTCAAGCAACAAGGTTTGCATACATCCAACTTGCCAGCATACAAACACTGGACTTTCAACATGGACTCATAAAGTTTTACATAGCCCAGATCCAAAAGTACAAGCCATGCCATGCAACAACAAAAGAAGAAGGTCTAGCTCTAGAGCCCTAGCATCTACTCGCTATGATCACTGTCCATGCCGGAGCCCTCCTCGACCTCATTTCCACTAGCAGTTGCTCCTATCTCGGGATCCTCGTCCATCTCGTCCTCAGAGTCTAGCTCAGCTGCTCCAGGCAGATGGTGAGGGTGGAGCTGGTTATGCAGCTGGTGGATTTCCTCATGCAAGTTCTCATTGTACTCCTCGGCATTAGCTAGCTGCTGCTCTAGCTCCAGCTGTCGGGCCCTCAAAGTGTCCTCCTCATGCCAGGCTTCATTCCTCTGACCAAGCACATGGACTAGCATGCGCTCGCAGTTCCTGTGAGCAGTAGTCACCCTATCCCTCTGCTCTCGCACTGCAAGCAGGTCCTAACTCAGCTCACTGTTCTTCTGGACTGCCTGATCTCTCTCTCTGGTCACACGGGTCAACTCTGCCTGTAGCCTCTCAACCTCAGAGTCGAACTCACGCTGCAACTGACGCTTCTCATCCTGGACGGTGAGAAGAGACCCGGACAAGCGACCCAAACAACGCTCCAGGCCTCCATAGGTCTTCATCAAAGCGTACATAGCACTCATAGCTGCGCTGTCACTATGCTGGTCCTCATCCGCACTCCTCTCTAGAGCGCTCACCTCGAACTGATCCCACACCGAAGTGTAGGGGTCACCCCGGGGAAACACCCCAGCGAAGGCGTGGGCCAGCTCCTGTGGACACCTCTCCATGAGGTCCCTCAGAACTGCGAAAGCTGCCCTGCTGGCACCGTGGAAAGGCGTGGCACCTCGGGACTCGTACACCCAGCCGCCCCAGGCGGGGTCACCTCCACTGGTAGGAACAACTGCCTCGATCCCCACCAGGGTCTCGTCACCAAGCTGCTCCTTGTGCCAATAGTAGCGAGGTTCCCTTCCTTCAGGATACCCCATCGAGCTAAGCACTCTCCAAAGCAAAGTGGGCATCCCAAACTCCTCTAGGAACTTGCTCTTATGTCGAGAGCTCCTAGCTGCCAACGGATGGCGAGGGACCCGCCCACCAGTGGACTTGCGAGCGGTGAGCCTAGTTCGTGCCATCTGCTGCAAACGGAATACCTTGGGTAAGAGCGAGGATTATCTTTAATTACTTTATTTAGAATTGGGGCAGATTAAATTAAGGGGGAAAGTAAGCAATGATATGAAATGAACATGATGCATGCACGAACTTATGATCTCACAAACTTAGAAACAAAGGTTAACACTAAACGGTTTATGCGGTGGCACACAGCGTTCTCTCATAACGTAACTAACGTTCTAAGCGAGAACGTGGTTAGTGTACCTGCAGAAAACTCATTGCAGCCCACCCACAGTATGATTATGCAGAATAAGAATTTAAAGCTATACACCCCACATACACAGACACCCGTCCATGCATATGACGTGTTGCTACCCACATCATCGCCCTAATGACGGCATCGCCTCTCAGGATGGAATTCCCAACATGCGGTACTGTTTTCAAACACACCAAAACATGTGTGCATGACACAGCACCTAACAACACTCCCCTAGACCGGCAGTGTATCCGATCATGCTCTCACAGCTCCTACTTACCGTGGCGTAGAGGAAAAATTGTTCCATACATTACCACTCAAATGAATGGCACTCATACTATTGCACGCCGTATGAGCGACGAAACAGAAATATGATGCATTACCCCCAAGTCAGTACTTAACTAGTCACCTTAGAATCCTTAATTGGGCATAAAGGATATGACCATGGCACACTAGATAGTTTTCCCAAAACTTGGTTTTAACACCTTAAACCGGTTTAGATTTAGTTTAGAACGTACTTATGAACAGTAACTCGTTAAACCTTGCTTCGATGCCAGCTGTAACAGAACCGACCAAATTATAAGAGATTAAGCCTAACAGTGACCATTTGCATAGTCAAACCATCACGCTTAAGCCCATATAATCCCGGTAGTCTGTGAAATCTCGAAGGATTTCAAACCACATATCGCACAACAGCCAAGATCGTAATAAGTTTAGCGGTCGCCATTCACAAATACATCCAGATTACAACATTCATAAAATACATCGGAGTTCTTAAAGTTATTACAAACCAAGTTCACAGGTAGCGGAAGCCTCATAGTTTGAAAATACATCACACACACTTAGTCTGATACAGTGCCATAATTCGGTCATTCCCACAAAAGCAAAAGAGAAGACGGAGAGACCATCGCCCTTGGTCTAGTCATCACCCATGGCTGGGTACAGACAGAGGATGCAATAACCATAGTACATTTGACCATCTGCAAAACAACATGGGAGTAGAACCCTGAGTACGAGAAGGTACTCAGCTAGACTTACCCGTCATAAAACAAAAATAAAAACTCTTCAAGGATCATGAAGGCTATATAGTGGGGTAGCTGACAATCTTTTTGCATAACTGCAAGATTCTATTACTATAACCTATATAGATCTTTCTTCCTTTAGTTTGCTCAAGTTGAAAGTATCATTACCTATTGTCTAGGTTTGCACCTGTACTATTACAAGCAAGTATAGTGATATGATAGTACCTTATCATA
>NW_018396400.1:79782-96059 GCF_000003195.3 Sorghum bicolor
AGAGGGCGGCAACGGACGGCTACAGACGGCAGCGCAGCATAGGACGTTAGGAGCGTCTTCTACACCAGAAAGGACCGTTCCGGCGACCGAGGTATCCAAGGTATACCAAGGTTGCGCGCCGCGCCCTCGTCGTTCTCCTCAACCATCACCAATACAGCGCATGGCGGCTCGATTCCCAGCCCGGATAGTGTTCAGGCTTCGCGGTCGGAACGACTTATCCTTCCAGCTAAGTGTGGGGCATGCGTTCAACATGACAAGAGGGCCGTCAACGATCGGTCCTTAATCGACACAGGCAGGGGCACTATGGTCAACCCACCATAAGACCCTGCCCGGTCTCCAATTCCATTCCACACTTGGTTATTCTTTTCCCAGAGCAATCACTGCTTAATCGAGCAGGTATCCACCTATATCTCGCAGGTGACAGGAAATCACCCGACTTCTACCGGACTAAGCAAGCTAAGCATAGACTCCGCACCTATCTACATAGGACAAGGTAGATAACGTGGGGTGATAACAAGGAGTACCCATGCATCAACGGTATCAATCAACTCCTATCACTTAAATGCAATATAGTAGAACAAGCATAGTATATCATATAAGTTAGCGAGAATAGGGAGACTTAGAATGCTCCGGGGCTTGCCTTTCTCAAACGTGT
Organism: Sorghum bicolor; assembly: GCF_000003195.3. Lineage (NCBI taxonomy): Eukaryota > Viridiplantae > Streptophyta > Magnoliopsida > Poales > Poaceae > Sorghum > Sorghum bicolor. Next base: position 80,438 of record NW_018396400.1, read on the forward strand.
TGGGTCGGTGATCCGGACACTCCTGCAGCTCCTCTCCGGGTTCCTGTGCTTCCAGAGGTTCCTGCTCCTGAATCTCTTCAGGTTCCTCGGGTCCCACTTCGTTCTCCTACGAGCCTGTATGATGCATGTGTGCTTGTGAGTGGAGTGCGAGATGCCCGAGTGGATGCTTGTATGAAAAGGTACCAATGATCATGACATGATGCATAGGTGATTTAATTGGTCATGCTCTTTACAAGGTAGTCAACATCATCCAAGAACAGACAATTGAATTAAACATCTATTGCATTCTCTTCTATCAATGTGTTCAAGTGTAACCAGCAACACACATGATGCTTCAAAGATACACCAAACCCCTTTTATTCTATTTAACCTATATATAACAATTCATAATTTTCTTTATTTATTTCTAGGCCCATCAAAATTTACATGCAGTTCTGTTCATCAATAAATTGTACAAAAATTACAGGAGACTATCAGTCAAGCATAAAGTCTACTATAAATTTTTCATAATTTTTGGGTACTTATTTTGAGCTACAAAATTTACAAGATTAATTAATAAGGGCAAGTACAATTACTCTACTGTGGTATAAGTGTCAAACAACAGATTTCATATTTTTACAATTTGTCTAATATCATAAGAAACACCCACAAAATTTTCCAGATTTATTGCATGATCCAATTAATTATTAAAAATCATGAATCACTGCCATGCAAGCATTTAAATTACCATAAATCCATTTATACACCAAATAATATGTAGCAATATTTTCCCAGCGAGTAAACATACATGCAGAGCCAACAAATCAAGTTTCACATTTTTCTGAACCATATTTCATTTACTATGCATTTTCCAAGTCTAGCAAAAACATGGATTAAATATATTCATTCAGAAAAGTTACTCAAACATGACATGCAATTATATCAAACTGTAGATCTGGAAATATAGAGCACACCAAAATTTATTTCATCCACTTTGGAGCTGTAGAACTCAAGATATGAATTCTACAAGTTTTGAATCAATTTCTGGAAATCATTTATTCAAGAAAACCGACGAAAAAGGCTACGCGCACCCAGATCTACACCCACCGGGGTCCTCCTGCGACTGACAGTGGGTCCCCGACCCCACCGGTCAGCGAGACCGAGAGGGAGCTCACCCCCGACGAGCAGATCTCACCGGCGGTGAGGTCTCCGGCCACGGGGTAAGCACCAACGTGCTCCCCGCAGCGAGGCGCACCCAACGGTACCCTTGGATTGGCCGGAGGATGACCGGAACACCTCCAACGAGCATGCATGGCGGCACAGCGGCGCTGCTCGCCGTGGCCAGGCCGCTCCGGTGTGGTAGAGCGCGCGCAAACGTCTCTCCGAGCTTCCTCACCACCCTACCGACCTAGCGCAACCAAGAACCAGCGAAAAGAAGCAGGGAAACGCAAGATCCGTCGCGGCGGAGTACTCCGGCGAGCTTGGGGTAACTCCGGCGAGCGATTCACGGCGCTCGACGGACTCTCACCTCGGTAGAACGCGTGCAGGAGCTTACCCTAACGATGGCGAATGCGCCGGTGGTCTTGGTGTCGAGGTTTGGTCACTGGGGTGGCCGGCGGTGAGCAGCGGAGCTGCTCCGGCGATGGCGCTGCGGCGGAGCTCTCGGCTTCGGTTGCGCTCGCGAGTGGAGGGAGGAGGAAGAGGGGCGCGGGCGACAGGAGGGAGGGAATGGCCTGGGAGCCCGAGCCGGCGTCCCGACCAGGGGTGTAGGTGGCCGGCCGCGGCGCGTCCAACGCCGGCGTACGGCCGCCACGTGGCCGGCGCCAGGTGGAGCGAGGCGCGTCCGCGCGCGCGGGAGAGAGGGGGAGGGGGAGCAGGCCGGGCCGCTCGCTGGGCCGAAAGGGGAGCGGGGTTGGCCCAGCAGCGCCTGCCCCTTTTCCTTTTTTTTATTTCTTTTCTCCAAATTCTTTCTAAATTCATTTGGACCAATTTAAAATCATTTTCACCTCTTGCTCCCAAAAACAAAGTTGTTCTAAAACAAAAACCCTACAACTTTGTTTTAATAAGCAAGACCAAATTCCCAATAGAATTTGAATTACAAATTAAAACTAGTTCTAGGTTTTCAAATAAATTCAATTTGGAAATTTTTGTATAAATTCTATTTCTCAAATTCTATAGCTCCAAAAATTGCACAAAAATATTCTTAATTCTTCTTACACATAAATCAACCTAGTTTGAATATTTCACATTTTTAGAAGCAAGCCTCCTATTTTTAGTATATTTAAAGCACATGGAATAAAGCACATAAAATCATATTTTGGGATGAATGACATGCTCATGATGCTATGCCTGATGAGAATGCTTATGCATTGCTTTGATAAGGCTAAGTGCATGCTTAACACCTAGGGTGTTACAGCCCTTCCCCCCTTAGGGAAATCTCGTCCCGAGATTTAAGTTACTTACCATTTCTTATGAAATTTTGGATAAACTGTTTTTAGGTAATCCTCTGTTTCCCAGGTGGCATCCCTATCGTCATAATGACTCCACACCACCTTGCACGTTCTGACCACTCTGTTTCGGGTTACTCGTTCCTTGGTATCCACAATTCCCACTGGCTGCTCTTTATATTCTAAGTCTGCTTTTATTTTGATCCCTCGAGGTTCAATCCTTTGTTCAGGTACTTTCAAACATTTCCGTAGTTGCGACACATGGAAGACCGGAAAGATCGAACTCAACTCTTCAGGTAACCGAATCTTGTAGGCCACTGGCCCTTTCCTCTCCAGTATTTGATACGGTCCCACATATCTGGGTGCAAGCTTGCTTCGAACTCGGAAACGTTGAACTTTCTTCATTGGCGTAACCTTGAGGTACACATAGTCACCTACATTGAATTCAAGTGACCTTCTCCTCTTATCAGCATAACTCTTTTGTCGTGATTGTGCCGCTTGCATATGCTGCTGTATGATTTGTACCTTCTTCTCTGCCTCATTCACGAAGTCGATACCATAGTATCTTCTCTCACCAGGTTCAACCCAGTTTAACGGAGTTCTACATCTCCGACCATACAAAGCTTCGAACGGGGCCATCTTGATGCTCTCTTGATAACTGTTATTGTAGGAGAATTCAGCCAGAGGTAACCATGACTCCCATGATCCCTTGGACGATAGCACATAGGCCCTCAGCATATCTTCCAATACTTGGTTTAGCCTCTCCGTTTGACCTGAAGTCTGGGGATGATACACGGTACTTCTTATTAGACTGGTCCCCAAACTCTTATGCATTCGCTCCCAGAAGTGAGCGGTGAACTGTGGTCCTCTATCTGATATGATGGTCTTGGGAATACCATGCAACTTGACAATCTCAGCCATATATATATCAGCATACTCGGGAGGTCGGTAACGAATTTTTACAGGGATGAAATGAGCCGACTTGGTTAATCGATCTATGATCACCCAAATTGAGTCATTCCCCTTTCTCGTTGTTGGTAATCCTGTGATAAAGTCCATGCTGACCTCTTCCCATTTCCACTCTGGAACTGACAATGGTTGCAACAGACCTGCAGGTTTCATGTGGATGGCCTTAACTCTGCAACACGTGTCACAACGGGCTACATATGCGGCTATTTCTTTCTTCATCTTGGTCCACCAAAAGTGGGGTCTTAGGTCTTGATACATCTTACTACCGCTAGGATGGATAGAAAGCTTGGAGAGCCGGGCTTCATCCATGATGCGATTCTTTAATTCTCGATTCTTCGGAACTACTAGTCGGTGTTGAAACCATAATACCCCTTTCTCATCAATTCGGAACTGAGTTTTTGGGTCATCTTTAATCTTCTCATTGATGTGGAAAATACCCTTGTCTGTTTTCTGACCTTCGATGACTTGACTCTCAAGTGAACAACTGAGTTGTATGTGACATAAGACTTCAGGATGCATGAGATTGAACCCATCTTCAAACAACGGTTGAACCACTTAGTAGTGCGGTTTACGACTCAACGCATCTGCTACTACATTAGCTTTGCCTGGATGATAGTGAACTTCCAGATCATAGTCCTTGATTAACTCTAACCACCGTCGTTGCCTCATATTCAGCTCGGACTGAGTGAAGATGTACTTCAAGCTCTTATGATCGGTATAAATGTGACACTTATTCCCCAGCAGATAGTGTCTCCAAATCTTCAAAGCATGCACTACTGCTGCTAACTCGAGGTCGTGAGTTGGGTAGTTGACTTCGTGCTTTCTCAACTGTCGTGAAGCATAAGCTATCACTCTGCCATCTTGCATCAACACACTCCCCAGGCCACTCTTCGATGCGTCACAAAACACATCAAAAGGCTTTTCGATATTAGGTTGCGCCAGAACGGGAGCAGTGGTTAGCAACTTTCGCAAGGTGCGGAAGGCTAACTCACACCCCTCCGTCCAGAAGAACTTATGATCCTTTTGTAGCAAACTTGTCATTGGCTTAGCAATCTTGGAGAAGTCAGGTATGAATCGACGATAATACCCGGCCAGACCAAGAAAACTTCTAACTTCCGAGACAGAAGTTGGTGCCTTCCAGTCCATGACTTCGTGCACCTTTGACGGATCCACAGCAATCCCTTCTTCAGATAGAATGTGCCCTAGGAAAGGAACTTTCTTCAACCAGAACTCACATTTGCTGAACTTGGCATATAACTGATGCTCTCGTAATCGTGTTAGCACGATTCTTAGATGCTCGGCGTGATCTTGCTCATTTTCTGAATAAACTAGAATATCATCGATAAACACCACAACAAACTTATCTAATTCTGGCATAAAGACTGAATTCATCAGATACATAAAGTATGCAGGAGCATTTGTCAACCCAAAGGACATAACAAGATACTCATACAACCCATATCTGGTGGAAAAAGCAGTCTTCGGGATATCTTGCGGACGAATCTTGATTTGGTGATACCCAGATCTCAAATCTATCTTGGAAAACACTTTTGCCTTGGACAACTGGTCGAACAAGATATCAATCCTCGGCAAAGGATACTTATTCTTGATTGTCACGGCATTGAGCGGACGGTAGTCCACGCACATGCGCAACGACTGATCCTTCTTTTTCACGAACAACGCTGGACAACCCCATTCTGACGAACTTGGCCGGATAAACCCTTTATCCAGTAACTCTTTTAATTGATTTTTCAACTCAACGAGTTCATTTGGTGGCATCCGGTATGGCCTTCTAGATATTGGTGCTGTACCTGGTACCAACTCGATTGCAAACTCTACTTCCCTATCTGGGGGAAGTCCTGGTAATTCCTCAGGAAAAACATCAGGGAACTCGCAGACTACTGGGATCTGTGGTAATGGAACCATGTGCATAGCACAAGAGATGCTAGCAAAGTCAAGACGACGGGGCAGAGGTACTTGAAAAGAGCCACCGCCCTGGGGTTCTTTGAGAGATAACATCCTCTTCCCAGTATCTATGACGGCATCCCATTCTCTCATCCAGTTCATGCCCACGATAACATCCAAAACTAACCCAGGCATGACCACTAGATTTACTCGAAAAACTCGGCTACTTATATCCAGGGTTGCCCCTCGAACCACACTATTGGTCAACACATCTGCCCCTGCTGAGCTGATGCGGTAGCCATAACCCAGATCTGTAACAGGTTGACTATGCTTTTGTGCAAATGCCTGGCTCATGAATGAATGCGATTATCCAGAATCAAACAAAACAACTGCAAGATGTTGGTTGACAGGAAACATACCAGCCGTTACCGGTTCTCCTTCCGGAATCTCCTCGATTGAGGTATGGTGCACACGAGCTGGATAGGTTGGCTGTTGCCTCTTGGGGTAGGGACATTCCTTGGCAAAGTGTCCCATCTTGTGGCAGTTGTAGCACGGACCCTTGGTCGTATTGTTGGCGGCAGGTGCCGCGGCTTGAATTGCCTTTGGCTTGGCAGGAGCTATCGCCACCTTGTACGGCTTCTGCTGCGTTGGATGCCCTGTGTTCCTTCTCTGCGGTGGTCGAAACCTAGCACCTGGGGCAGGAGGACGATATTGTGGTCGCCCTGCCACTGGTGCCCTGGATTGAGACGACCCGGCTTCAAAAGCCCTCTTCCTTGACTTGGATGCACTATAGTTGTTGTTATTGTTCTCCTGGGTCAGACAGTCACTGATGTAAGCATTGAAGGTAGCTCAGGTCCCTGTACCCATGGTTTTCAGCATTTTTGGACTCAAGCCTATCTGGAAACTAGCAATCTTTTTGGCCTCCGTGTTCACAAACTCGGGGGCATAGCGAGCGAGATTGTTGAAAGCGTGTAGATACTCCTTCACAGATTTCGTCCCCTGGGACAGCCTCATGAACTCCCCAACCTTCATTTCCACCACACCTGGAGGAATGTAATTTCCCCGAAATGCAGTGGTGAAGCGGTTCCAGGTGATCGGGGTCCCCTCTGGGTAGGTGGTACGGTGATGGGACCACCAAATCCTAGCGGGTCCTTGCAACTGATGTGCCGCATACTCAGCCTTGAGTTCTTCCGTCATCCGAAGAAGACGAAACTTCTGCTCCATGGTGTTGATCCACTCATCTGCCTCGAGCGGTTCCAAAGCCTCCTTGAAGATTGGGGGCTTGGTATCCATGAAGTCCTTGAACGAGCTGTACTGATTGACTTCACGACCACCCTGGTTATCCCCACGACGGGTGTTGTCAGCTATGTTACGCAGGGCTTCCTCCATGTTGCGCTGCATTTGTTCCATGTTGCGTTGACTCCCCAGAAACTGCACGAAGAACACGTCCGCAGTGTACGGAGGAGGCGGTGGTGGTAGCGGTGATGGTGCTCTTTCCTCATTCCGTTGAGCCCCACCTCCAGAAGTACCTGCTCCAAGACCGGGGTTGCTGTTACCCCCGCCACGTGTCTGCACCATCTGCATACGTCAATGATAAGCAATCGTTAGGAGTTGCCATCAACGGTAGAAATGTGTAAAATCATGCCGCACTGAATTTACTGAGGAAATAAATTCGCACAATAAATAGAGGCACAACAATTCATCATCCACCCACAACATCACTAACAGATTACTTAACATTCAAGCAACAAGGTTTGCATACATCCAACTTGCCAGCATACAAACACTGGACTTTCAACATGGACTCATAAAGTTTTACATAGCCCAGATCCAAAAGTACAAGCCATGCCATGCAACAACAAAAGAAGAAGGTCTAGCTCTAGAGCCCTAGCATCTACTCGCTATGATCACTGTCCATGCCGGAGCCCTCCTCGTCCTCATTTCCACTAGCAGCTGCTCCTATCTCGGGATCCTCGTCCATCTCGTCCTCAGAGTCTAGCTCAGCTGCTCCAGGCAGATGGTGAGGGTGGAGCTGGTTATGCAGCTGGTGGATTTCCTCATGCAAGTTCTCATTGTACTCCTCGGCATTAGCTAGCTGCTGCTCTAGCTCCAGCTGTCGGGCCCTCAAAGTGTCCTCCTCATGCCAGGCTTCATTCCTCTGACCAAGCACATGGACTAGCATGCGCTCGCAGTTCCTGTGAGCAGTAGTCACCCTATCCCTCTGCTCTCGCACTGCAAGCAGGTCCTAACTCAGCTCACTGTTCTTCTGGACTGCCTGATCTCTCTCTCTGGTCACACGGGTCAACTCTGCCTGTAGCCTCTCAACCTCAGAGTCGAACTCACGCTGCAACTGACGCTTCTCATCCTGGACGGTGAGAAGAGACCCGGACAAGCGACCCAAACAACGCTCCAGGCCTCCATAGGTCTTCATCAAAGCGTACATAGCACTCATAGCTGCGCTGTCACTATGCTGGTCCTCATCCGCACTCCTCTCTAGAGCGCTCACCTCGGACTGATCCCACACCGAAGTGTAGGGGTCACCCCGGGGAAACACCCCAGCGAAGGCGTGGGCCAGCTCCTGTGGAAACCTCTCCATGAGGTCCCTCAGAACTGCGAAAGCTGCCCTGCTGGCACCGTGGAAAGGCGTGGCACCTCGGGACTCGTACACCCAGCCGCCCCAGGCGGGGTCACCTCCACTGGTAGGAACAACTGCCTCGATCCCCACTAGGGTCTCGTCACCAAGCTGCTCCTTGTGCCAATAGTAGCGAGGTTCCCTTCCTTCAGGATACCCCATCGAGCTAAGCACTCTCCAAAGCAAAGTGGGCATCCCAAACTCCTCCAGGAACTTGCTCTTATGTCGAGAGCTCCTAGCTGCCAACGGATGGCGAGGGACCCGCCCACCAGTGGACTTGCGAGCGGTGAGCCTAGTTCGTGCCATATGCTGCAAACGGAATACCTTGGGTAAGAGCGAGGATTATCTTTAATTACTTTATTTAGAATTGGGGCAGATTAAATTAAGGGGGAAAGTAAGCAATGATATGAAATGAACATGATGCATGCACGAACTTACGATCTCACAAACTTAGAAACAAAGGTTAACAATAAACGGTATATGCGGTGGCACACAGCGTTCTCTCATAACGTAACTAACGTTCTAAGCGAGAACGTGGTTAGTGTACCTGCAGAAAACTCATTGCAGCCCACCCACAGTATGATTATGCAGAATAAGAATTTAAAGCTATACACCCCACATACACAGACACCCGTCCATGCATATGACGTGTTGCTACCCACATCATCGCCCTAATGACGGCATCGCCTCTCAGGATGGAATTCCCAACATGCGGTACTGTTTGCAAACACACCAAAACATGTGTGCATGACATAGCACCTAACAACACTCCCCTAGACCGGCAGTGTATCCGATCATGCTCTCACAGCTCCCACTTACCGTGGCGTAGAGGAAAAATTGTTCCATACATTACCACTCAAATGAATGGCACTCATACTATTGCACGCCGTATGAGCGACGAAACAGAAATATGATGCATTACCCCCAAGTCAGTACTTAACTAGCCACCTTAGAATCCTTAACTGGGCATAAAGGATATGACCATGGCACACTAGATAGTTTTCCCAAAACTTGGTTTTAACACCTTAAACCGGTTTAGATTTAGTTTAGAACGTACTTATGAACAGTAACTCGTTAAACCTTGCTTCGATGCCAGCTGTAACAGAACCGACCAAATTATAAGAGATTAAGCCTAACAGTGACCATTTGCATAGTCAAACCATCACGCTTAAGCCCATATAATCCCGGTAGTCTGTGAAATCTCGAAGGATTTCAAACCACATATCGCACAACAGCCAAGATCGTAATAAGTTTAGCGGTCGCCATTCACAAATACATCCAGATTACAACATTCATAAAATACATCGGAGTTCTTAAAGTTATTACAAACCAAGTTCACAGGTAGCGGAAGCCTCATAGTTTGAAAATACATCACACACACTTAGTCTGATACAGTGCCATAATTCGGTCATTCCCACAAAAGCAAAAGAGAAGACGGAGAGACCATCGCCCTTGGTCTAGTCATCACCCTTGGCTGGGTACAGACAGATGATGCAATAACCATAGTACATTTGACCATCTGCAAAACAACATGGGAGTAGAACCCTGAGTACGAGAAGGATCATGAAGGCTATATAGTGGGGTAGCTGACAATCTTTTTGCATAACTGCAAGATTCTATTACTATAACCTATATAGATCTTTCTTCCTTTAGTTTGCTCAAGTTGAAAGTATCATTACCTATTGTCTAGGTATGCACCTGTACTATTACAAGCAAGTATAGTGATATGATAGTACCTTATCATAGCATTTCTTAAAACCATTTATCATTATAACCCAAGTGTTCCATAGTCCTTACTACGAGGACAGGGCTCATGTCAAGTGCTCACTATCCAGGAGCGATGGCGATTCGAATCGATTTCTAACCAGCTGGTGAGGTATTCCCCACACAAACCACACTCACTGATCAAGTGAGCTACAGATCACCGTATTACACTATCCAGGACTAATTCACGGGTTCGGCAGGCACCGCCCGTACCCGAGGACCGTTCCGGCGACCGAGGTATCCAAGGTATACCAAGGTTGCACGCCGCGCCCTCGTCGTTCTCCTCAACCATCACCAATACAGCGCATGGCGGCTCGATTCCCGGCCCGGATAGTGTTCAGGCTTTGCGGTCGGAACGACTTATCCTTCCAGCTAAGTGTGGGGCATGCGTTCAACATGACAAGAGGGCCGTCAACGATCGGTCCTTAATCGACACAGGCAGGGGCACTATGGTCAACCCACCATAAGACCCTGCCCGGTCTCCAATTCCATTCCACACCTGGTTATTCTTTTCCCAGAGCAATCACTGCTTAATCGAGCAGGTATCCACCTATATCTCGCAGGTGACAGGAAATCACCCGACTTCTACCGGACTAAGCAAGCTAAGCATAGACTCCGCACCTATCTACATAGGACAAGGTAGATAACGAGGGGTGATAACAAGGAGTACCCATGCATCAACGGTATCAACCAACTCCTATCAATTAAATGCAATATAGTAGAACAAGCATAGTATATCATATAAGTTAGCGAGAATGGGGAGACTTAGAATGCTCCGGGGCTTGCCTTTCTCAAACGTGCTGGGTCGGTGATCCGGACACTCCTGCAGCTCCTCTCCGGGTTCCTGTGCTTCCGGAGGTTCCTGCTCCTGAATCTCTTCAGGTTCCTCGGGTCCCACTTCGTTCTCCTGCGAGCCTGTATGATGCATGTGTGCTTGTGAGTGGAGTGCGAGATGCCCGAGTGGATGCTTGTATGAAAAGGTACCAATGATCATGACATGATGCATAGGTGATTTAATTGGTCATGCTCTTTACAAGGTAGTCAACATCATCCAAGAACAGACAATTGAATTAAACATCTATTGCATTCTCTTCTATCAATGTGTTCAAGTGTAACCAGCAACCCACATGATGCTTCAAAGATACACCAAACCCCTTTTATTCTATTTAACCTATATATAACAATTCATAATTTTCTTTATTCATTTCTAGGCCCATCAAAATTTACATGCAGTTCTGTTCATCAATAAATTCTACAAAAATTACAGGAGACTATCAGTCAAGCATAAAGTCTACTATAAATTTTTCATAATTTTTGGGTACTTATTTTGAGCTACAAAATTTACAAGATTAATTAATAAGGGCAAGTACAATTACTCTACTGTGGTATAAGTGTCAAACAACAGATTTCATATTTTTACAATTTGTCTAATATCATAAGAAACACCCACAAAATTTTCCAGATTTATTGCATGATCCAATTAATTATTAAAAATCATGAATCACTGCCATGCAAGCATTTAAATTACCATAAATCCATTTATACACCAAATAATATGTAGCAATATTTTCCCAGTGAGTAAACATACATGCAGAGCCAACAAATCTAGTTTCACATTTTTCTGAACCATATTTCATTTACTATGCATTTTCCAAGTCTAGCAAAAACATGGATTAAATATATTCATTCAGAAAAGTTACTCAAACATGACATGCAATTATATCAAACTGTAGATCTGGAAATATAGAGCACACCAAAATTTATTTCATCCACGTTGGAGCTGTAGAACTCAAGATATGAATTCTACAAGTTTTGAATCAATTTCTGGAAATCATTTATTCAAGAAAACCGACGAAAAAGGCTACGCGCACCCAGATCTACACCCACCGGGGTCCTCCTGCGACTGACAGTGGGTCCCCGACCCCACCGGTCAGCGAGACCGAGAGGGAGCTCACCCCCGACGAGCAGATCTCGCCGGCGGTGAGGTCTCCGGCCACGGGGTAAGCACCAACGTGCTCCCCGCAGCGAGGCGCACCCAACGGTACCCTTGGATTGGCCGGAGGATGATCGGAACACCTCCGACGAGCATGCATGGCGGCACAGCGGCGCTGCTCGCCGTGGCCAGGCCGCTCCGGTGTGGTAGAGCGCGCGCAAACGTCTCTCCGAGCTTCCTCACCACCCTACCGACCTAGCGCAACCAAGAACCAGCGAAAAGAAGCAGGGAAACGCAAGATCCGTGGCGGCGGAGTACTCCGGCGAGCTCGGGGTAACTCCGGCGAGCGATTCACGGCGCTCGACGGACTCTCACCTCGGTAGAACGCGTGCAGGAGCTTACACTAACGATGGCGAATGCGCCGGTGGTCTTGGTGTCGAGGTTTGGTCACTGGGGTGGCCGGCGGTGAGCAGCGGAGCTGCTCCGGCGATGGCGCTGCGGCGGAGCTCTCGACTTCGGTTGCGCTCGCGAGTGGAGGGAGGAGGAAGAGGGGCGCGGGCGACAGGAGGGAGGGAATGGCGTCCCGACCAGGGGTGTAGGGGGCCGGCCGCGGCGCGTCCAACGCCGGCGTACGGCCGCCACGTGGCCGGCACCGGGTGGAGCGAGGCGCGTCCGCGCGCGCGGGAGAGAGGGGGAGGGGGAGCAGGCCGGGCCGCTCGCTGGGCCGAAAGGGGAGCGGGGTTGGCCCAGCAGCGCCTGCCCCTTTTCCTTTTTTTTATTTCTTTTCTCCAAATTCTTTCTAAATTCATTTGGACCAATTTAAAATCATTTTCACCTCTTGCTCCCAAAAACAAAGTTGTTCTAAAACAAAAACCCTACAAATTTGTTTTAATAAGCAAGACCAAATTCCCAATAGAATTTGAATTACAAATTAAAACTAGTTCTAGGTTTTCAAATAAATTCAATTTGGAAATTTTTGTATAAATTCTATTTCTCAAATTCTATAGCTCCAAAAATTGCACAAAAATATTCTTAATTCTTCTTACACATAAATCAACCTAGTTTGAATATTTCACATTTTTAGAAGCAAGCCTCCTATTTTTAGTATATTTAAAGCACATGGAATAAAACACATAAAATCATTTTTTGGCATGAATGACATGCTCATGATGCTATGCCTGATGAGAATGCTTATGCATTGCTTTGATAAGGCTAAGTGCATGCTTAACACCTAGGGTGTTACAAACGCTATCTCCAAAGAGACCGAAGTGAGATTCTATATGACACACATGATCTAGGAGTTCTATTGGGTGCTTCCAAATATATTTCGAAGCATATGGTACGTTCCATGCAATTCGTGCACTATCTCCAAACAAAAGCAAACTAAGCTTCCACTTTAGCCCCTTTACCCAGGAGTATCTTCGGGTGCATCCAAAATGGTTTCTTAGCCTATGATGCATTAGGCGCAAACTGTGTACCTATCTTGCATCAAAACTAACTCTGTTTCCAAACAGACCGAAGCGAGATTCCATATGACATATGTCATCTAGGAGTTCTATTGGGGTGCGTCCAAATGGATTTCTTAGCATATGGTATGTTCCATGCAAACCGTGCACCTATCTTGCATCAAGATTAGCACTATCTCCAAACAGATCGAACCGACCTTCCACTTGAGCCTCTTCACCTAGGAGTATTATCGGGTGCTTCCATAATGGTTTCCGAGCTTATGGTGCATTATACGCAAACCATGCACCAATCTTGCACCGAAAATAACACTATCTAGGAGTTCTATCAGGTGCGTCCAAATTGATTTCCGAGAATATGGTACGTTCGATGCAAACCGTACACCTGTCTTGCATCAAGATTAGCACTATCTCCAAATAGACCGAACCGAGCTTTCACATGAGCCTCTTCACCAAGGAGTACCATTGGGAACTTCCACAATGATTTCTGAGCCTATGGTGCACTAGGCACAAACCATGGACCTATCTTGCACCGAAACTAATACTATCTCCAACTGGACTGAAGCGAGATTCCATATGATACACTTCATCTAGTAGTTCCATCGGGTGCATCTACAGTTCCATTGGGTGTGTCCAAATTGATTTCTGAGCATATGGTATGTTCCATGCAACCGTGCACCTATCTTGCATCAAGATTAGAACTATCTCCAAACAGATAGAACCAAGATTCCACATGAGCCTCTTCACCAAGGAGTACCATCGCGTGCGTCCAAAATAGTTTCTTAGCCTATGGTGCATTAGGCACAAATCATGTACCTATCTTGCACCGAAACTAACACTATCTCCAAAGACACCGAAGTGAGATTCTATATGACACACGTCATCTAAGAGTTCTGTTGGGTGCTTCCAAATATATTTTGAAGCATATGGTACGTTCGATGCAATTCGTGCACCTATCTTGCATCAAGATTAGCACTATCTCCAAATAAAAGCAAACTGAGCTTCCACTTGAGCCCCTTTACCCAGGAGTATCATCAGGTGCATCCAAAATGCTTTCTTAGCCTATGATGCATTAGGCGCAAACTGTGTACCTATCTTGCACCAAAACTAACTTTGTCTCCAAACAGACCAAAGCGAGATTCTATATGACACATGTCATCTAGGAGTTCTATTGGGGTGTGTCCAAATGGATTTCTTAGCATATGGTATGTTCCATGCAAACCGTGCACCTATCTACCATCAAGATTAGCACTATCTCCAAACAGATCAAACCGACCTTCCACTTGAGCCTGTTCACCTAGGATTATCATCGGGTGCTTCCATAATGGATTCTGAGCCTATGGTGCATTATGCGCAAACCATGCAACAATCTTGCACCTAAACTAACACTATCTCCAAACAGATTGAAGCGAGATTCCATATGACACACATGATCTAGGAGATCTATCAGGTGTGTCCAAATTGATTTCTAAGAATATGGTACGTTCCATGCAAACCGTACACCTATCTTTCATCAAGATTAGCACTATCTCCAAACAGACCGAACCGAGCTTTCACTTGAGCCTCTTCACCTAGGAGTACAATCAGGAACTTCCACAACGATTTCTGAGCCTATGGTGCACTGGGCACAAACCATGCAACTATCTTGCACCGAAACTAATATTATCTCCAACTGGACCAAAGCGAGATTCCATATGATACACTTCATCAAGTAGTTCCATCGGCTGCATCTACAGTTCCATCGGGTTCGTCCAAATTGATTTCTGAGCATATGGTATGTTCCATGCAAACCATACACCTATCTTGCAACAAGATTAGAACAATCTACAAACAGACAGAACCAAGATTCCACTTGAGCCTCTTCACCATGGAGTACCATCGTGTGCGTCCAAAATAGTTTCTTACACAGACCGTGTACCTATCTTGCATCGAAACTAACACTATCTCCAAAGAGGCCGAAGTGAGATTATATATGACACATGTCATCTAGGAGTTGTATTGGGTGCTTCCAATTATATTTCGAAGCATATGGTACGTTCCATGCAATTCGTGCACCTGTCTTGCATCAAGATTAGCACTACCTCAAAACAAAAGCAAACTGAGCTTCCACTTGAGCCCCTTTACCCAGGAGTATCATCGGGTGCATCCAAAATGGTTTCTTAGCCTATGATGCATTAGGCGCAAACTGTGTACCTATCTTGCACCAAAACTAACTCTGTCTCCAAACAGACCGAAGCGAGATTCCATATGACACATGTCATCTAGGAGTTCTATTGGGGTGCGTCTAAATGGATTTCTTAGCATACGGTATGTTCCATGCAAACCGTGCACCTATTTTGCATCAAGATTAGCACTATCTCCAAACAGATCGAACCGACCTTCCACTAGAGCCTCTTCACCTAGGAGTATTATCGGGTGCTTCCATAATGGTTTCCAAGCCTATGGTGCATTATGCGCAAACCATGCACCAATCTTGCACCTAAACTAACACTGTCTCCAAACAGATGGAAGCGAGATTCCATATGACACA
>NW_018396400.1:108924-134396 GCF_000003195.3 Sorghum bicolor
GGTGAAGTGGGCGATCGGGAACCTACCAGCCGTGATCCATACAAGTTAGACTTATTTTCCAGTCCGAATCCAACTCCCAAAACGTGTTGGGTTTGGACTCTTTGTTTCCTTGCTTTAGAAGCGACGTGGTAACTTGATAGAGGATGTTGTGGAGGCTTGGACCTGATCTCCAATCACCTTTGTTAAGTTATCACTCTTCCCATATGCAATCAGCCCTTGAAGTTGGTGTTGCCTCAAATTCCGAATGCAGTTGAACCTTCCCTTGCTGATCTTGTCCATTATTCCTGAGCAACACGAAAGTGCACGTGTCTCCATTGTCTAAATATGATTGATAAGAGTTTAAAACTGAACTTACTTGAAGGTTGAGTTGACGGGCACGAGCATGAGTAAGAGAACCAACTGGTGTAGGTGCGGATATATCGATGGTGTTGATGTCCTCATCATCCTCCCTTTCTTGCATTTGAGTCGTCCTCGACTCAAGCTCATGTTCCTCACCCAAATATGGTTTCAAATCTGCAATGTTAAATGTGGGACTAACCCCAAAATCTGCAGGAAGATCAAGCTTATATGCATTCTCATTAATTCGTTGTAGCACTTTAAATGGTCCAGCAGCTCTAGGCATCAATTTAGATTTTCTGAACGTAGGAAACCTATCCTTTCTCAAATGCAACCAAACCAAATCTCCATGTTCAAAATTCAATTGTGTTCTACCCTTATCACCAGCAACCTTATACTTAGCATTCATGCGCTCTATGTTTTCTTTAGTTGTTTCATGCAATTTCAACATCAACTTAGCACGTTGTTTAGCATCAAAATTCAATTTTTCAGAGGTTGGCAAAGGCATTAAATCAATAGGCGCACGTGGTAGCAGGCCATAAACAACCTCAAATGGACACATCTTTGTAGTAGAGTGCAAAGAACGATTATAAGCAAACTCAATATGGGGCAAACAATCTTCGCACATTTTAATATTCTTCTTTAGAATAGCACTTAACATAGTAGACAAGGTTCTATTCACAACTTCAGTTTGACCATCAGTTTGGGGATGACAAGTGGTAGAAAATAAAAGCTTTGTCCCCAATTTTCCCCATAAAGTTCTCCAAAAATGGCTAAGAAATTTAGCATCTCGATCAGAAACAATTGTATTTGGCACACCATGCAAACGAACAACTTCCCGAAAGAATAAATCAGCAATATGTGTAGCATCATCGGTCTTATGACACGGTATAAAGTGTGCCATCTTAGAAAATCTATCCACAACAACAAAAACACTATCATGGCCCTTCCTAGTCTTAGGCAATCCCAACACAAAATCCATAGAAATATCTTCCCAAGGAACGCTAGGAACAGGTAGAGGCATATACAAACCATGTGGATTTAAGCGTGACTTAGCCTTTTGACAGGTTGTGCAGCGAGCAACAAATCTCTGCACATCTCTCCTCATCCTTGGCCAAAAGAAATGACCAGCAAGTATGTCCTCCTTCTTCTTTGCTCCAAAATGTCCCATCAAACCTCCTCCATGAGCTTCCTGTAACAACAACAAACGAACAGAGCTAGCTGGAATGCATAGCTTGTTAGCTCTAAACACAAACCCATCACTAACGATGAATTTGTTCCATCCTTTTCCATCTTTACAACGCAGCAACACTTCATTAAAATCAGCATCATGAACATATTGGTCTTTGATCATTTCTAATCCAAAAATCTTGTAATCAAGTTGATTTAGCAAAGTATATCTCCTTGACAAAGCATCAGCAATGATATTCTCCTTCCCTTTCTTGTGCTTAATAACATAAGGAAAGGATTCAATAAATTCTACCCACTTAGCATGTCTGCGATTTAGTTTTCCTTGACTACGAATATGTTTTAAAGATTCATGATCAGAATGAATAACAAACTCTTTGGGCCACAAATAATGTTGCCATGTTTCTAAAGTTCGGACAAGAGCATACAATTCTTTATCATAAGTTGAATAGTTCAGAACAGGCCCACTCAATTTCTCACTAAAATATGCAACAGGTTTACCCTCTTGTAGCAAAACACCTCCCAAACCAATCCCACTAGCAACACACTCAAGCTCAAAAGTCTTATTAAAATCAGGAAGCTGTAGGAGAGGTGCATGTGTTAACTTATCTTTCAACATGTTGAAGGAATTCTCTTGTACTTTGCTCCAAACAAAAGGCACTCCCTTCTTTGTAAGCTCATTCAATGGTGCAGCAATGGTGCTGAAATCCTTCACAAAACGGCGATAAAACCCAGCAAGTCCTAAGAAACTCCGCACCTGGGTGATTGTCTTTGGTACAGGCCATCCCTGTATAGCTTCTACCTTGGCTTGATCAACCTCAGTTCCATAACCTTTGTCGAGGAGTTCTTGCACATGCCGCTGGATCTCTTTTGTTTCCTCTGGATTTGTCCTGTATGGCGCGCGGTTTGGCAAAGATGCACCAGGAATAAGATCAATTTGGTGCTCAATCCCACGTATAGGTGGCAGCCCTGCCGGTATCTCACTTGGAAAAACATCAGCATACTCCTGCAAAATGTTATGAACAGCAGGGGGCAAAGAATGCAGCATATCTTCAATTGAAATCAAAACACCCTTACATACCAAAGGATAAGCAATAGATGTGGAAGCAATTAGTTCATTAACTTCAAATTTAGTAGCAAGCATGCAATGTCCATTTAATCTTATCTCATCTTTGTTATTTCCATTGGTATCTGCATTGTTCTTAATTTGAGCCTTGGTAATTTTAGCAACTTCATCACGTACGATAGGTTCGGGAGACATAGGTAGCAAAACAATTTTCATATCATGGTGCATAAACAAATACTGATTTGATCTACCATGATGTATACATTCCTTATCAAATTGCCATGGTCTACCTAGCAGAATATTACAAGCTTCCATAGGTACAACATCACATTCAACAACATCATGGTATGAACCAATAGTAAAATTAATTCGCACCAGTTTTGTTACCTTGGCCTTACCACTGTTGTTCAGCCACCGAATGTGATATGGATGTGGATGTGGTTTGGTGGTAAGTGCAAGCTTCTCCACCATGTCGCTGCTAGCCAAGTTGTTGTGGCTACCTCCATCAATAATCAAACGACAAGAACACTCTTTAATAACATACTTTGTTTGGAACAATGTATGCCGCTGATTCTGCTCTACCTTCTCCGCTTGAGCACTAAGCACACGCTGCACAATAAGACTCTCATAATGCTCTACATTCTCTGCACCTATCTGCTCTTCTATTGCTTCATCCCTACCTGTATCATCAGCAGCAAGCAAAGCACGTGTATCGTCATCAAAATCACTAGCAGAGGAATACCCACCATCAGCGTTAACCACAAAAACACGCTTGTTTGGACAATCTCGTTGTACGTGCCCATAGCCCTTGCATCGATGACACTGAACATCTCTTGTTCTTCCCGTGGAATTAACTGAGGAGGCACTAGCGATTGGTCTCTGGGCTGATTTAGTTGCTGTATTTGTGGAAGAATCATGTGGTTTGTCGCTGTAGGAAGGTGGTGGAGCTATTGATCGGCTTGATGGAAGAGGTACACCACCCGACAATGTAGCAGATGTGCGTTGTTGCCAGGATTTCCCTGCAGAATTGTTAGATTTGGCACTAGAACGTCGTCCCTGCACTTCCCTTTCAGCTTTACAAGCAAGATGAAACAAACGGGTTACGTTAGTATAATCTTTATAAGCAAGAATGTCCTGGATTTCACGATTTAACCCGCCCAAAAATCTAGCCATAGCAGGTTCTTCTTCCTCCTCTAAATTACATCGCAGCATACGCATTTGTAATTCCTGATAATATTCTTCTACACTTTTAGCACCTTGTCTCAATTGCTGCAACTTACTAATCATGTCACGTGCATAGTAAGAAGGAACAAATCTAGCCCTCATGACTTGTTTCAACGCATTCCAAGTTCTAGGTATGTTATTAGGATTTTTCTTGCCATGTTCTATCCACCAAACGGAAGCAAAATCGGTGAACTCACTAGTAGCAGCCCAAACATGTGTATCCTCAGGGAATTCATGACATGTAAACTTTTGGTCAACAGCAATCTCCCAAGTAATGTATGCATCAGGGTCATAGTTACCATCAAAAGGAGGTATTTTAAATTTAATCTTACTGAAAGCATCATTATTATTGTGTACCTCGCGTCGGTGGTGGCCACCCATACCTCTACGGTTGTGACGAAGGCGACGTCGATCACGACTGTCTTGATCATCATGTTCAGTATCACCAGTGTAGTCATCTTCATGACTACCGTGCTCTCGGTCTCCCTCCTTTTCTTCTTTATGCTTCTCTTTATCTTCGGTGTGGAAATCATCAAATCGCCTTAGGAGAGCAGCAAGGCTTTTGTCCACACTAGCAACGGATTCCTCCAAACTTGTGAGCTTGTTGTTTGTGGCAATTTGCGTAGCCTCCAACTGCCCTAGCTTTTGATTTGTCACCTGCAAGTCGTTGTCAAGTCCCTCTGTGTGCAGCTTCACTTTCCTTTCAAAATGTTGTATGATGCCCTTAGTGCGAGGTGTATGTGGTGTTTCGTTACCATCATCTGCCCCTGTCATGGTTCAAAGACAAAGACAACAAAAAGGCAAGTGAAGAAATAAAAGCCCTACAACTACTAGGATGTAGCTACAGCAAGTCGCTCACACTCAACCTGTAACACAAGTTCTTACCAATTCTTACCTTGCTTGATAGGAGGGGTCGTCTGCCAACAAGTTGACAGCAATGGACGAAGTGTATCGGTGCTGCAGCACAAGACCTGTCAAGCTGTAGAGTATGTGGAGCTATAGGTGGGCTGAAACAAGGAACGAACTAGCACCACGTTAGTTATAAAAGCGAGCTGAATAAACGCTCAACGGTGGTACTGTGCTGGTCCTAGCCTAGACCGTGCTAGAGACGCGAGCCTGGACACAAAGGGAAAACACAGCACACCACTAGAAACAAAATGAGCAGCCCTACTGGAAACAAAAGGAACAACAATCCCCTTTTTTTGATTTTTTTCTTTTTTCTTTCTTTCTTTCTTTTTTTTCTTTATTTTTTTTTCTTTCTCTTTTCTTTTTTTTGGGGAACCTCAAAACCTGATTATATAAACAAAATAGTACAAAATATCACTTCACCACTCTCACTAGAGCACCTCAAAATTCAATATATCTAGCACAAGTATGAAGTGCTATCTTTCCTTTTGGATCACGTTGATGGAAACGCAGAATAGACCAACAAGTGGCTGCACCTATTATCAAGATCTACTCAAATTCCAACCCACAATAGATTGGACGCAGTTGTGACTAGATGGTGACAAGAACTCAAAACTCTAAAGGACTAAACTAAAACCAGCACTGGACACGACCGAAGCAAACACTCATTCAACCAGCCCTAACTATGTAGTACTAGCCATGGCACAAAGGATTTATAGGATTATGGAAAACAAATCTGCTATATTTTTTGGCTTTTTTTTGGACTATAGGAAAAACAAACACGAAGAATTGGAAATCTCTCACTGATAAACGTTGCTCTGATTACCAACTGATGTGAACCCACTAGGGTTTTCGCCTGATCTTTCGATGAGAGGCGCTGGATAACTCGATTAGTGAATGGAGATGACGTTCACGGCCCGACTACAGCCTTCTAAGGCCGCGCCTTAGCAACCGATACACCGCCTCCAATGGCTGTCACGATCTTGTGGAGCGCAACACCCGGCCACTAGGGCACTCGTCCTGCAAGCAATCGAAGAACCAGCAAGAACAAGTAGAACAAGTACTAAAATACTAGATGTAAATGAAGGTTTCAAACTCAATCTCTAATGAAGTGGGGTTTCGAAAACAAGAAGACGGGCGGCTGGATCAGCACGCGCGTTTACAAGCAAGTAGCGAAGGCTAAACTTTATCTAATCAAAACCCAGTTGTTCATTGCGGCTCTAGATGTAAATAAATAGAGGGGAGGACGACCAAAGGGGTGCTAGAGTCGTCCTCCAACCCTAGGACGCGTCCCTAATGGACTCAACTTGATACATGGGCCATTGGTCCAAAATAGGGTGACGCAGCACCAAAACAGAAAAAGGTGTCGGCACGAAAACAAGGACTGCGCCCGACTCATAAGCTGCATAGATATGTGGTTGGACCCATTGGAAAGTAGACTTCATGAGCTTTCCAACAAGTATAGGAACGTCCCAGTTGGAGTCCATATGACGCCGTGGTGATCCATACAAGTTAGAGTTATTTTCCCGTCCGAATCCAACTCCCAAAACGTGTTGGGTTTGGACTCTTTGTTTCCTTGCTTTAGAAGCGACGTGGTAACTTGATAGAGGATGTTGTGGAGGCTTGGACCTGATCTCCAATCACCTTTGTTAAGTTATCACTTTTCCCATATGCAATCAGCCCTTGAAGTTGGTGTTGCCTCAAATTCCGAATGCAGTTGAACCTTCCCTTGCTGATCTTGTCCATTATTCCTGAGCAACACGAAAGTGCACGTGTCTCCATTGTCTAAATATGATTGACAAGAGTTTAAAACTGAACTTACTTGAAGGTTGAGTTGACGGGCACGAGCACGAGTAAGAGAACCAACTGGTGTAGGTGCGGATATATCGATGGTGTTGATGTCCTCATCACACCTATCTTTCATCAAGATTAGCACTATCTCCAAACAGACCGAACCGAGCTTTTACTTGAGCCTTTTCACCTAGGAGTACCCTCGGGAACTTCCATAATGATTTCTGAGCCTATGGTGCACTAGGCACAAACCATGCAACTATCTTGCACCGAAACTAATACTATCTCCAACTGGACCGAAGCGAGATTCCATATGATACACTTCATCTAGTAGTTCCATCGGGTGCATCTACCGTCCATCCGGTTTGTCCAACTTTATTTCTGAGCATATGGTATGTTCCATGCAAACCGTGCACCTATCTTGCATCAAGATTAGAACTATCTCCAAACAGACAGAACCAAGATTCCAGATGAGCCTCTTCAATAAGGAGTACCATCGCGTGCGTACAAAATAGTTTCTTAGCCTATGGTGCATTAGGCACAAACCGTGTACCTATCTTGCACCGAAACTAACACTATCTCCAAAGAGACCGAAGTGAGATTCTATATGACACACGTCATCTAGGAGTTCTATTGGGTGCTTCCAAATATATTTCTAAGCATATAGTACGTTCCATGCAATTCGTGCACCTATCTTACATCAAGATTAGCACTATCTCCAAACAAAAGCAAACTGAGCTTCCACCAGAGCCCCTTTACCTAGGAGTATCATCGGGTGCATCCAAAATGGTTTCTTAGCCTATGATGCATTAGGCGTAAACTATGTACCTATCTTGCACCAAAACTAACTCTGTCTCCAAACATACCGAAGCGAGATTCCATATGACACATGTCATCTTGGAGTTCTATTGGGGTGTGTCCAAATGGATTTCTTAGCATATTGTATGTTACATGCAAACCGTGCACCTATTTTGCATCAAGATTAGCACTATCTCCAAACAAATCGAACCGACCTTCCACTTGAGCCTCTTCACCTAGGATTATCATCGGGTGCTTCCATAATGGTTTCTAAGCCTATGGTGCATTATGTGCAAACCATGCAACAATCTTGCACCTAAACTAACACTGTCTCCAAACAGAATGAAGCGAGATTCCAAATGACACACATGATCTAGGAGTTATATCGGGTGCGTCCAAATTGATTTCTGAGAACATGGTATGTTCCATGCAAACCGTACACCTATCTTTCATCAAGATTAGCACTATCTCCAAACAGACCGAACCGAGCTTTCACTTGAGCCTCTTCACCTAGGAGTACCATCGGAAACTTCCACAACGATTTCTGAGCCTATGGTGCACTGGGCACAAACCATGCAACTATCTTGCACCGAAACTAATACTATCTCTAACTAGACTGAAGCGAGATTCCATATGATACACTTCATCTAGTAGTTCCATCGGATGCATCTAAAGTTCCATCGGATTTGTCCGAATTGATTTCTGAGCATATGGTATGTTCCATGCAAACCGTGCACCTATCTTGCATCAAGATTAGTACTATCTCCAAACACACAGAACCAAGATTCCACATGAGCCTCTTCACCAAGGAGTACCATCGCGTGCGTCCAAAATAGTTTCTTAGCCTATGGTGCATTAGGCACAAACCGTGTATCTATCTTGCACCGAAACTAACACTATCTCCAAAGAGACCGAAGTGAGATTCTATATTTCACACGTCATCTAGGAGTTCTATTGGGTGCTTCCAAATATATTTCTAAGCATATGGTACGTTCGATGCAATTCGTGCACCTATCTTGCATCTAGATTAGCACTATCTCCAAACAAAGCAAACTGAGCATCCACTTGAGCCCCTTTACCCAGGAGTATCATCGGGTGCATCCAAAATGGTTTCATAGCCTATGATGCATTAGGCGCAAACTGTGTACCTATCTTGCACCAAAACTATCTCTGTCTCCAAACAGACCGAAGCGAGATTCCATATGACACATGTCATCTAGGAGTTCTATTGGGGTGCGTCCAAATGGATTTCTTAGCATATGGTCTGTTCCATGCAAACCGTGCACCTATTTTGCATCAAGATTAGCACTATCTCCAAACAAATCGAACCGACCTTCCACTTGAGCCTCTTCACCTAGGATTATCATCGGGTGCTTCCATAATGGTTTCTGAGCCTATGGTGCATTATGTGCAAACCATGCACCAATCTTGCACCTAAACTAACACTGTCTCCAAACAGATTGAAGCGAGATTCCATATGACACACATGATCTAGGAGTTCTATCGGGTGCGTCCAAATTGATTTCTGAGAATATGGTACGTTCCATGCAAACCGTACACCTATCTTTCATCAAGATTAGCACTATCTCCAAACAGACCGAACCGAGCTTTCACTTGAGCCTCTTCACCTAGGAGTACCATCGGGAACTTCCACAACGATTTCTGAGCCTAAGGTGCCCTGGGCACAAACCATGCAACTATCTTGCACCGAAACTAATACTATCTCCAAATGGACCGAAGCGAGATTCAATATGATACACTTCATCTAGTCGATCCATCGAGTGCATCTACAGTTCCATCGGGTGTGTCCAAATTGATTTTTGAGCATATGGTATGTTCCATGCAAACTGTGCACCTATCTTACATCAAGATTAGAACTATCTCCAAACAGACAGAACCAAGATTCCACATGAGCCTCTTCACCAAGGAGTACCATCGTGTGCGTCCAAAATAGTTTCTTAGCCTATAGTGCATTAGGCACAAACCGTGTACCTATCTTGCACCGAAACTAACACTATCTCCAAAGAGGCCGGAGTGAGATTCTATATGACACACGTCATCTAGGAGTTCTATTGGGTGCTTCCAAATATATTTCGAAGCATATGCTACATTCGATGCAATTCGTGCACCTATCTTGCATCAAGATTAGCACTATCTCCAAACAAAGCAAACTGAGCTTCCACTTGAGCCCCTTTACCCAGGAGTATCATTGGGTGCATCCAAAATGGTTTCTTAGCCTATGATGCATTAGGCGCAAACTGTGTACCTATCTTGCACCAAAACTAACTCTGTCTCCAAACAGACCAAAGCGAGATTCTATATGACACATGTCATCTAGGAGTTCTATTGGGGTGCGTCCAAATGGATTCCTTTGCAAATGGTATGTTCCGTGCAAACCGTGCACCTATCTTGCATCAAGATTAGCACTATCTCCAAACAGATCGAACCGACCTTCCACTTGAGCCTCTTCACCTAGAAGTACCATCGGGAACTTCCACAACGATTTCTGAGCCTATGATGCACTGGGCACAAACCATGCAACTATCTTGCACCGAAACTAATACTATCTCCAACTGGACCGAAGCGAGATTCCATATGATACACTTCACTAGTAGTTCCATTGGGTGCATCTACAGTTCCATCGGGTGTGTCCAAATTGATTTCTGAGCATATGGTATGTTCCATGCAAACCGTGCACCTATCTTGCATCAAGATTAGAACTATCTCCAAACAGACAGAACCAAGATTCCACATGAGCCTCTTCACCAAAGAGTACCATCGCGTATGTCCAAAATAGTTTCTTAGCCTATGGTGCATTAGGCACAAACCGTGTACCTATCTTGCACCGAAACTAACACTATCTCCAAAAAGACCGAAGTGAGATTCTATATGACACACGTCACCTAGGAGTTCTATTGGGTGCTTCCAAATATATTTCGAAGCATATGGTGCGTTCGATGCAATTCGTGCACCTATCTTGCATCAAGATTAGCACTATCTCCAAACAAAGCAAACTGAGCTTCCACTTGAGCCCCTTTACCCCAGGAGTATCATCGGGTGTATCCAAAATGGTTTCTTAGCCTATGACGCATTAGGCGCAAACTGTGTACCTATCTTGCACCAAAACTAACTCTGTCTCCAAACAGAACAAAGCGAGATTCTGTATGACACATGTCATCTAGGAGTTTTATTGGGGTGCGTCCAAATGGATTTCTTTGCATATGGTATGTTCCATGCAAACCGTGCACCTATCTTCCATCAAGATTAGCATGATCTCCAAACAGATCGAACCGACCTTCCACTTGAGCCTCTTCACCTAGGAGTACCATCGGGTACTTCGACAACGATTTCTGAGCCTATAGTGCACTAGGCACAAACCATGCAGCTATATTTCACCGAAACTAATACTATCTCCAACGGGACCGAAGCGAGATTCCATATGATACACTTTATCTAGTAGTTCCATTGGGTGAATCTACAGTTCCATCGGGTTTGTCCAAATTGATTTCTGAGCATATGGTATGTTCCATGCAAACCGTGCACCTATCTTGCATCAAGATTAGAATTATCTCCAAACAGACAGAACCAAGATTCCACATGAGCCTCTTCACCAAAGAGTACCATCGCATGCGTCTAAAATAGTTTCTTAGCCTATGGTGCATTAGGCACAAACCGTGTACCTATCTTGCACCGAAACTAACACTATCTCCAAAAAGACCGAAGTGAGATTCTATATGACACACGTCATCTAGGAGTTCTATTGGGTGCTTCCAAATATATTTCGAAGCATATGGTACATTCGATGCAATTCGTGCACCTATCTTGCATCAAGATTAGCACTATCTCCAAACAAAGCAAACTGAGCTTCCACTTGAGCCCCTTTACCCAGGAGTATCATTGGGTGCATCCAAAATGGTTTCTTAGCCTATGATGCATTAGGCGCAAACTGTGTACCTATCTTGCACCAAAACTAACTCTGTCTCCAAACAGACCAAAGCGATATTCTATATGACACATGTCATCTAGGAGTTCTATTGGGGTGCGTCCAAATGGATTTCTTTGCATATGGTATGTTCCGTGCAAACCGTGCACCTATCTTGCATCAAGATTAGCACTATCTCCAAACAGATCGAACCGACCTTCCACTTGAGCCTCTTCACCTAGAAGTACCATCGGGAACTTCCACAACGATTTCTGAGCCTATGATGCACTGGGCACAAACCATGCAACTATCTTGCACCGAAACTAATACTATCTCCAACTGGACCGAAGCGAGATTCCATATGATACACTTCACTAGTAGTTCCATTGGGTGCATCTACAGTTCCATCGGGTGTGTCCAAATTGATTTCTGAGCATATGGTATGTTCCATGCAAACCGTGCACCTATCTTGCATCAAGATTAGAACTATCTCCAAACAGACAGAACCAAGATTCCACATGAGCCTCTTCACCAAAGAGTACCATCGCGTATGTCCAAAATAGTTTCTTAGCCTATGGTGCATTAGGCACAAACCGTGTACCTATCTTGTCGACGAAAGCTAGTCGGCAGTCTACCTTGGGGTATACCCACGGTAGTAGTTTATCGGTAGACGGTGCGCAAACTACGAACTCGATGGTGACGCAAGACACGGACAAGCTTTTTATCCAGGTTCGGCCGCCGAGTTGGCGTAATACCTACGTCCTGCGTCTGGTTGTATTGATTTGTGTTGAGAGAATATGATGTCCTAGGGGGATCCCTTGCCCCTCCTTATATAGTCTGGAGGGCAGGGTTACAGATCTGGAAACTAATCCTAGTCGGTTACAATTGCCATAGATAACTTGATATCAATTCCTATTCTAACCGACTAGAATCCTGCTTGATCTCCACGTCTTGTTTCCTTGCGCGAAACTCCGAGCTGTCGGATCAAGCCTTGAACTCGTCTCGTAGTGAGCCAAGCTTCCTGGCTGAAGTCTAGCCGTAAGGGTATAGGGGTTTATACCCCCACAGCTAGTCCCCGAGCACCATGTATTGTGATGCAACACGCCGTCTTGAGCTTCTTCGATCAGCGAGGCTTGGCGTCTTCAATAAGTGGGGAGATCGCCCAAGCAGTTGCAGCGGTTCCTTGACCAACTCGAAAGACAGTTGATCAACATTGACATCGAAGAGGCAGGTTGTTCGAAGAATGCATGGTGCTCTTAAAAAAAATTTCTTTCCTGGTGAAGTGTGCCCACTTTACCTTTTTGAAAGGTAAAAGCATCAAAAAAGCAAACAAATTCACCGCTAGGTGAAGTGTGCCCACTTAGTCCCCGAGCCTGGTAGTAGGTGACGTAGGCACGTGGTGCCAGGGTCAAAAGAAAATTCCCCCAAAGTAGTTTTGAGACTGAGATGCATCGCTAGATGCATCGTACCGATGTAGTCCCCGAGCTTGCTGGAAGGCGAATTATGAGCCTTGTAGCAAGGTCTAAAGTGAATTTACCAGTCCCCGAGCATGTCATGCTCGCCTGCAATTGAAAAGACCAATTGACCAGTCCCCAAGCACTTAGTGTGCTTCTTGGAATTATATGTTGCTATACTGTACGACCGGTCCCCGAGCGTGGAGTGCTCAGTGGTCGGTGCATGCTTTAAAGCTTTGAGCTGATAGACTGGGCGACCAGTCCCCGAGCGTCGAGTGCTCGGTGGTCGGTGCAGTCCTTGAAGTTCCGAGCTGATAGACTGGGCGACCAGTCCCCGAGCGTCGAGTGCTCGGTGGTCGGTGCAGTCCCGGAGTTCCGAGCTGATAAACTGGGCGACCAGTCCCCGAGCGTCGAGTGCTCGGTGGTCGGTGCAGTCCCGGAGTTCCGAGCTGATAGACTGGGCGACCAGTCCCCGAGCGTCGAGTGCTCGGTGGTCGGTGCAGTCTCGGAGTTCCGAGCTGATAGACTGGGCGACCAGCCCCCAAGCGTCGAGTGCTCGGTGGTCGGTGCAGTCTCGGAGTTCCGAGCTGATAGACTGGGCGACCAGTCCCCGAGCTTCGAGTGCTCGGTGGTCGGTGCAGTCCCCGGATTGTTGACTCACTGGCGTATGTGTCTTCTTACTTCTGAAAAGATCTTTCCAGTTAAAGTTGACGTGACGAGGTCTCCTGACGATATGTCAGACGGATGCATGAAAAGTTGCACCTGGCAACTGTACAACCGCTCTTTGCATGGTTTGAGAAAAGGAAACCATTAATTGGTACGAAAACTCCGCCGCATTAATTGTCTATAATCATTGTAAACCGAAACGCCTCGTCCGCCGCATGGCCTGCCCACTTCCCGAGAATACAGGAAGTGGGCGAGGTGGAGTCGCGGGTTTATAAGGGCCTAATAGGTCCGCCTGTACCGCTTCGCCTGCCATTGCCTTCGAACCTTCCGCTCTCATCTTCTCCAATCTCCTGCATCTTCCTAACTCCAGCCCACATTCGCACCTCTAATGGCGAAGAGCGACTCCAGGAAGAGGGCCGAACTGATGGCCAAGGAGTGGAAGAAGTCTCGCAGCACCACAAAATCTCTTGGTGACCTCGTCGATATGGGGCTTCTGCACGGCGCAGAGCTCGGCGGCTGGAGGGCACCGGAGGGGGAGAGCTACCCCGACCCTCGCGCTGGTGAGATCGTCGTTTTTGAAGATTTCGTTAAGAGGGGCTTTGGTGTTCCTGTTCATCCTTTTCTTCAAGGTCTTCTTTTGTACTATGAGATCGGGATTTGCAATCTGCACCCGAACTCAATTCTCCTTATTTCCACCTTCATCCACCTGTGCGAGGCCTATGTTGGCATAGAGCCGCACTTCGATCTTTTTCGTTATCTTTTCTGCTTGAGGAAGAAGGGAGCAGTTGGAGGCTCCAAGGTTGCAGGTGGAGTATACCTCAACCTTCGTGATGGGATGAAGAATCGCTACCTGCATTGCCCATGGAACACTTCCTTGACCGAATGGTACAGGAAGTGGTTCTACATCAGGGAGGAACCGGGCAGCTCCACGTTCTGCGACGTTGGATACATTCCTGAGAAGAGGACGAGCTGGACCGACCGCCCGGAGTTCGACGGACCAGTGGCGGATCTCATGAAGCTGATCGACTGGTCGCGCCTGGACGGGCTTGGCGTGGTCGGCAACTTCATTTGCCGCCGGGTGATGCCCTGCCAGAAGAGGGTGCACTCGGCGTACGAGTATGCCGGAAGCGCAGACCCGACCAGGATGCGGTCGGAGATCTTGGAGAAAGCGGAGGTACAACAGCTGTTAAACGAGCTGTTTAACTTCGCGGACGGAGGCTTCATCCGTGGCAGTGATCGGGTGCAAGCCTTCAAGTTAGGACGACCAGCACCAAAGGTATGTAGCAGATTCTGTTTGATCATTCGTATATCATCTGCAGTTGACTCATCTCTGTTGCTTTTGCAGGTCGGTGATGTCGACCGGTGCGCAGTGTATGTATCACTGGCACCGGGGATGGAAAATCCGGTGGGAGAGGTCCCGCCAGAGGAGGACGCTGCTCGGTGTACTCATTACACCAGCAGTGAGGAAGACCGAGCCCGCCCCGTCCCGACCTCCGAGGAGAGGGTAGCGGGGAAAAGGCCATTGCCGGCAGATCCCTTGCCGACACCAGAGCTGCCGGCAGATCTACCGGCGGAGAGCAGCCAAGCACCGAAGCGTCGTCGGCTCGTGCGGATCGTCGACGACGACGACGACGAGGAGGCTGCGCCGTCGTTGGTCCGCCGGCCTCGGAGCCGCCCAGACACTGCGCCGGTCGCCACTGATCGAGTGGCCAGCGGCGCCGCTGCCCCGCAAGTTGCCGAGACGGGGGCACAGGTGCCGACCGGCCGGGCAAGGAGGAGGTTCACCGCGACCCACCGTCGGTCAGACCTGTAAGTGTTCGACTTACGTATTTTGGACTCCTCTCTCTTTTTTTTTTAACTTTTGTTCCTGTAGTGCGGCATCGGATGTCGACCCTGGCCAAACTGCCAGCCAGGGAACGGGCGAGCCTGCCCGCGGTTCTGGGGATGCGGCCCCCCAGACCACAGAGCAGCCAACAGCTGCAGTCGCGCCTGGGAGCACCGAGGGGCTCCCAAGCGCGGCGCCGACTACAACAAGCAGCCCGACCAGGGCTGGAGAGGCTCCCCCAACTGACTCCTCAGAAAAGGGAAGATCTCCGACCGCTCCTCCTGCCGGGGGGAGTGAAGTCCCCCCGCTGCCCCGAGCAGGAGCCTCTTCGGCTGCGGGCTCCCCAGGTCTGGTCCAAGGGGAAGTAATGCCTGGGACCACCACCGGGGGTGACGCAGCACAGGAGGAGGAAACCCGGGCGGCCTCCGATGACGAGGTGGAAGAGATCGAGGGTCGTCCCCGTGATGGCCGCCAACACGTGTATGTGTGGCGCCAACGCGGGGATCACTTTATCGGTCATGAGGAGCTCGCCGAGACCGAAGAGGCCGCCAGGGTGGAGCGCGCGGCCAAGCGCCTTGTCGACGAAGTCAAGGTAAGCGGCTCTTTGTACTGCTGCGCATTCTTTTGCCTTGTCTTGCATGGTCGTTATATGCTTGCTTTGTAGGACGTAATGAAAACGGCGAAGTACCGGAAACGGTGCTTTGACCAGATAGAAGGTGTCATGGCCGAGAACAAGGCCCTTGCCGCGGAGGTAGACCGGTTGCGCGCGGAGGTCGGGGAGAAGGTGGTCGAGATGAGTGCCGAAAAGGAGCGTCGTCTCGACCTCGCTCGTCGTCTGGCCGACCAGTACTGGCTGCAGGAAGGTTAGTCACACGCTCCGAGCAGCTTCGCGTACTTGTATAGTTTGCTTTGCTGACCAGTTTAGGATTCACGCAGACTTGGAGGAGGAGGTGGCGAGCCTCCAACAAGAGAAGGAGCAGCTCAGCCAACAGCTCGCCGGTGCGCTGGAGTCCGGGCGGCGAGCAGAAGAGGAATTGGGTCGAAAAGACCGGGAGCTATCTGGTAATGGGTGCCGCCTTGTTGGTTGCTGCCTGCCCCTTTATTTGTCTGGTATGCCGAAAGTAATGTTTCGTTTCGTTTGCAGTGCTCAAGGTGAACACCAAAAAGCACCTAGATGACCTGATCAAGGACCGGGACTCCTGGAAGGTCAACTGTTGCAGGATCTGGAAAGGAGTGTCCCCGGTCCTAGACCTGATCAGTCCCGAGCTCCCGGAGAGCCAGCCCCGCGCGCCGCAGTTGACCCCGGTCGAGAAGGCGCAACGGGCGTGGGACTGGCTCCAGCAGTTTGTGAAGGACGCCGGGGAGTTTGCCGGCGCGCACGTCCTCAGCATGGTGCGCGCCCACTACCCCCTGGTCGACTTGAGCAGGCTGGAGAAGGGGTACCCGAAGGAAGTCGGCCCATAGGAAGCGGACGAACTTCGGGGTAATCTGCCGGACTTGTCGTCGACAGTGATCGGCGACATCAATCTGTGCGGAACGGCCACTCCTCCAGACCAGCCGAGCTCAGATAGGTCGGCCAGGGAGTTGTCGGGCGCGCCCGTTGCGGGAGATGGGCGGTCGACGCCTGCGGTCTCGACCAGCCAGGCGCCGGTGGCCCCGACCCCTTCGTCCGGGCAGCAGGGCCAGGCGGGTGATCAGCCCGAGCAGCCAGGCCAATAAAGTAGTCTGTAGGAATAGACTAGTGTTTGCCCGTCAGGGTATTTATTGTAAACTTTGTATGTAAAGTTTGTAATAAAGTTTGCTTTTTGTCATGACTGTTGTTTTGAGCGCTGTAAGAATATCTGAGTGACGTGTCACCGTATTTGTCTTGGTTGTCGCTAAGAGCATCCGTTGCGGAATTTTGCCGAGTGCTGTGTGTGACAAGGTATGGGCCAAAAATAGAGAATTTCATTATCAAAAATTATAAGATACTTACAAAAGAAAGTCATTAAAACTTTATGGATAGAAACGTCGCAGTTTGTCGATGTGCCAAGAGTTAGGCACTCGTGTTCCGTCTGGGTATGCCAATCTGTAGGACGTAGGTCGTGTGACCTCGGTCACCACAAAGGGTCCTTCCCAGGGAGTGGATAGCTTGTGCATTCCCTCCTGGCTTGTTTTCCATCGAAGCACCAGATCGTCGACCACGAAAGAACGGTCCTTGACATTCCTGTTGTAGTATCGCCTGACTGCTGCGAGATATTTTGCTGTTCGGAGACACGACACTAAACGCTTTTCCTCCATGCAATTGATTTCGAGTCCTCTGGCGTTGTCGGCGGTCGCCTGGTCGAAGTGCTCGATTCTAGGAGATCCGAAGTGTATGTCGGACGGCAAGACCGCCTCTGCACCGTACACCATGAAGTAGGGAGACACCCCTGTGTTTCGACTGGTCTGAGTTCGGAGGCCCCAGACCACAGCCGGCAATTCTTTCATCCATCGACCGGGTGCTCTGTCGTTTTCGGTGTACAGCCTTTTCTTTAGGGCATCAACGATCATTCCGTTAGCACGTTCAACTTGACCGTTGGCACGTGGATGTGCCACTGACACATATTTTATGACTATGCCTCTGTCATCGCAGAAATCCCAAAAAGTGGTGCCAGTAAACTGAGTGCCCAGGTCGGTGATTATGCTGTTCGGAATGCCGAATCTGTGTATGATTTGATTGAGGAACTCCACAGCCTTCTCGGAGGTTGCCTTGACCAGGGGCATGTATTCAATCCACTTGGAGAACTTGTCGATTAACACGAAGACAAACTTGAAATTGCCCGGGGCTGGTTTAAATGGTCCGATCATGTCGAGCCCCCAGCAAGCAAAGGGCCAAGACGACGGGATGGTTTGAATTTCATGGGCAGGTACGTGGGTCCTCTTAGCGAAAAACTGACATCCTTCGCAATGCCGAACCAGTTTTTCTGCGTCGCTGACCGCGGTTGGCCAATAAAAACCTGCTCGGAAAGCCTTTCCGACCAGCGTTCTAGATGCGGCGTGGTTGCCGCAGGATCCGGCGTGTATGTCTTCCAAGAGCTTGATACCATCATCTTGGGGTATGCACTTGAGCAGTACTTCGGAGCTTGCGTTTTTCCGCATGAGTTTTCCGTCGACCAGGATGTAGTTCTTTGATCGTCGGATGAGACGCTCGTTCTCTGTTTTGTCCTGAAAGCCAGTCCCGTCTGATATGTATTTGATGAACGGGGTACGCCAGTCACGCCCACCGTTTGTCGGAGTGGCGTCATCTATGAGCATTGCCTCGGTGGGTTGTTTGTCGACCAGGGGGGAGCCTACGCTCGGCTCATGGATGTCCTGGACGAAAATACCCCGCGGGATTTGGGCCCGAGATGAGCCTAACTTTGATAACGCATCTGCTGCTTGGTTCTTATCCCGGACCACGTGGATGTACTCTATGCCATAGAAGTTAGTTTCCCATTTGCGAATTTCTTTGCAGTAGAGATCCATCTTCTCGTGGGTTGCGTCCCACTCCTTGTTGAGCTGGTTGATGACCAAAGCGGAGTCGTCGTAGACATAGAGGCGCTTGACCCCCAGTTCAACGGCTAGTCGTACGCCATGTAAGCATGCTTCGTATTCGGCGACATTGTTTGACGCCGGAAAAAGGATCCGAAGGACGTAGCGGAGTTTGTCCTTGTTTGGTGATACGAACAATATCCCAGCGCCTGCACCGTTGATGTTCAAGGACCCATCAAAGAACATTGACCAGTGGTCTGAGACATCTGGAACAGAAGGCTCGTTGAGATCCGTCCATTCGGCAATGAAATCGACCAGGGCTTGAGACTTGACAGTGGTGCGACTCTGGAACTCTAGGGAAAATGGACATAATTCCATTGCCCATTTCACGATTCTGCCATTGGCGTCTTTATTGCGCAGGATGTCCCCGAGAGGAAAGCTGGTTGTCACCAGGACTCGATGGCCGTCGAAGTAGTGCTTCAGCTTTCTTGACGTTATCAGGATGGCGTATATAAGCTTCTGTATTTGTGGGTACCTGGCCTTGGATTCGTTTAAAACTTCACTTATGAAGTAAACGGGTCTCTGGACCTTGAAGACGTGACCTGGTTCATCTCGCTCGACCACTATTGCCGTGGAAACAACCCTGTCGGTTGCAGCAATGTAAAGGAGTAGGTCTTCATTGGGCTGAGGCGCTGTGAGGACAGGCGGTGAAGTGAGGAAGGTCTTAAGCTGAGTGAACGCAGCGTCGGCTTCTTCTGTCCAAGAGAATTTTTCTGACGCTTTCAGTAGTTTGAAGAAAGGGAGGCCTTTTTCTCCCAGCCTTGAGATGAAACGACTGAGGGCGGCCATGCATCCGGTTAGCTTCTGAATATCCTTGACGTTCTTCGGTGGTCGCATGTCGAGTACGGCTTTGACTTTTGAAGGGTTTGGTCGTATGCCGTCGCAACTGACGACGTTGCCGAGCAGTAGACCGGAAGGAACGCCGAAAATGCATTTCTTGGGGTTGAGCTTCCACTTGTACCTATTGAGTGCCTTGAAGGTTCGGTCTAAGTTGTCGATTAGGGTGCTCGCGTCCCTTGTTTTTACGACCACGTCGTCCACATAGGCCTCGACGAGGTCATCGCGAATCTCGTCGTGGAGGCATTGCTGGATGGCCCTTTGATAAGTGGCCCCGGCGTTTTTAAGTCCGAAAGACATGGTAGTGTAACAGTATGCGCCGAAGGGTGTGATGAAGGATGTTTTGATCTGATCTTCTTCCTTCAACGAGATCTGGTGATAACCAGAGTAGCAATCTAGAAAGGAGAGGAGTTCGCATCCGGCCGTTGAGTCGACCACCTCGTCGATGCGAGGAAGACCAAAAGGATCTTTAGGACAGTGTTTGTTGAGATCGGTGTAATCAACGCACATTCTCCATTCATTATTCTTTTTGCGTACAAGAACCGGATTGGCGAGCCAATCGGGATGATACACTTCTTTTATGAATCCGGCTGCTAGAAGCCGTGTTATTTCTGTCCTAATAGCCTCCTTTTTGTCACGAGCGAACCGTCGCAGTTTTTGCTTGATTGGTCTTGCGGTCTTCGAGACGTTTAAGGAGTGCTCGATCAGGTTTCGTGGGACACCGGGCATGTCTGCGGGTTTCCATGCGAAAACACTCACGTTGTCCCTTAGAAACCTGACGAGCGCGTCTTCCTATTTTGGATCCAGGTTAGCCCCGATGAGGGCTGTCTTCTCGGGGTTGCCTTCGACCAGCTGCACTTCTTTGTACTCCTTGGATTTCGAATTCTTTCTGGCTGTCTCCTGCTCAGGTAATCGGAGCTGGTCGGGGGGCAGCTGTGCGGCTTGGTTTGCTGTTTCCGCCATGCGGATTGAGAGGTCAATTGCCTCGGTGATCTTGAAGCTTTCTTCTTCGCAGGTGTACGCAGTGTAGACGTTGCCTCTGATGGTTAGGACACCCTTCTCCGTGGGCATCTTAAGCACTAGGTATGAGTAGTGCGGGACTGCCATGAACTTTGTCAGCGATGGGCGGCCCAGTATGGCGTGGTAGGTCCCGTCGAAGTCCGCGACTACGAAGTTGATGAACTCCGTCCGGAAGTGATCGGGTGTGCCGAATTGGACAGGCAATGTTATCTGTCCGAGGGGCACCGAACTTTGACCTGGCAAAACACCCCAGAATTGGGCGTCGTAAGGTTTTAGTTGCGCCGGTGATATCTTGAGGGCGGGCAGGCTGTTGCGGAAGAGGATGTCGATGGAGCTTCCCCCGTCCACGAGCACGCGCTCGAATCTGATGCTATTGATGCAGGGATCAAGAATCAGTGGGAAACGACCCGGCTCTGGGATAGCGGCCCACTGGTCCTTCCTGCTGAACGAGATCTCCCTGTGGGACCAGGCGGGAAATTTCGGATCTGCGATCAGCCCGTCCGTGCTGTCTATGTTGAGGCAGGCTCTCTTTAACAGCTTTCTTTCTCGCTTGGACTCAGTGGAGACCTTGCCCCCGAAAATGGAGTGGACCACGTCGGTGGGGCTGACGTATTGGTGTCGGGGGTCCCTGTCTTGGTCCTCATCCTCATCTTCGTGGTCGTGCCCGTCGCGCTTGTTATTTTTCTTGGCGGTGTCCTCTTGGGCGGCCCGCCGTGTATAGATACTTTTGAGGACGCGGCACTCCTCCATGGTATGGTTAGACTTTGGGTGTAGCTGGCACGGTCCCTTCAACGTTTTGTTGTAGTCGTCTTGGTAGTCCCGTCGTCCATTGGGACGTTTGACCGTATTTACTTCGTGGTCGTATTCGCGAGGGCGCTTTCCTCTGAAGTCGTCGCGGCTGTCGCGCCGCCGATCCCAACCCTCTCGGTGATCGCGGTTGTCGGAGCGGCGGTGATTTCTGTTGTCGTAGCGACCACGACCGTCATCTCGCCGGGAGGGCTGGTCGGGGCCTCTCGCATCGTCTCGGATTAGTTTTTCTGCGTCATCAGCATCGGCGTAATTTTTGGCCGTGGCGAGGAGCTCTGCTACCGTTGATGGGCGCTTACGCAACAGCTTGTTCCTCAGCGCTTCATGGAAACGCAAGCCCTTGATAAAGG
Source organism: Sorghum bicolor (assembly GCF_000003195.3). Taxonomy (NCBI): domain Eukaryota; kingdom Viridiplantae; phylum Streptophyta; class Magnoliopsida; order Poales; family Poaceae; genus Sorghum; species Sorghum bicolor. Next base: position 130,667 of record NW_018396400.1, read on the forward strand.
CTGATATGGCCTCGTCATGAGAAATCTTCGGGATTTTGAGGCGCATATCCGAGAATCGTCGGATGTAGTCGCGCAGAGGTTCATTCTTCCTGTCTCTTATCCTTTCAAGGTCATACTTGTTTCCGGGCTGCTCGCATGTGGCGATGAAGTTGTCGATGAAAGCCTGTCGTAGCTCTTCCCAAGAATCGAAGGAGTCCTCAGGCAAGCCGAGAAGCCACTGATGACCAGCCTGGTCGAGGACTACGGGGAAGTAGTTAGCCATGACGTGCTCATCTCCTGCCGCTGATCGGACGGCGATTTCATAGAGAGTGATCCAGTTCTCTGGATTTTCCTTGCCGTCGTATTTTTTAAGTTTTTCGAGTTTGAAATTGCGGGGCCACACGACCTGGCGGAGGTGTGAGGAGAACTGCCTTAGGCCCGGAGGACCGTGAGTTGCATCGTACTCGATGCGGCGCAGGTTTTCGTGGACTGCCCTCTCTGCGGCGCGCCTGTTGATGCGGTCCCGGGCATCTTTGGGAGGGATGTTGTGGCGGAGATCCCTGTGTTGATTTTCTTCTTGGCCGCGTGCGCGGTTCTGCTGGCAGCGGCCATCGGCGTCCCGACCACCATCGTCGCGCCGTGAGTCCCCTCGATGGTTGTCGGGGGAGCGGCTGCGGCGACGCCTGCTGGGTGAGGCCCGGCTACGATTAGTCTGGTCGGAGGCGGCTTCCGTACAAGAAACGTCCTGGACTCTCTTGAGCAGAGTGGCTGTCTGTCCCATTGCGGCGATCAGGTGTGCTCGGATGCTGGTCCGGACTCCCTGGCATTCGGGGGTGTCAGGAAGCCGATCCAGGTTGGCCATGGCGACAGCCACGTTGGCGCTTGGCGTTTTGTAGACCGGCTGGTCCCCGACCATGTCAAAGGCATTGTTGAGGTTGCTTGGTGGCATCTGTTGTTGCTCGTCCGCACGCCGTCGGGCGCGATCGGCGTTACGCTGTTCGCGGAGTTGCCTCTGGTCATCTGTTTCTCCGTCAACAGCCGGTTCGTCGGCGCTGACATTGAACACAATATCCCCTCGCCGGAGGGGGAATATCGGGAATCGGTCGAAACCCGGAGGGTGTGAAGGAAAATCCAGGTCGTAGCCCTCGTCTTCGGTGTTTATAACCTCGGTGGGGACGGAGCCGGTGCTTGAGTTGGTGCTGGAAACCTGGCCGTCCCGTAGCTCTCGGATGGTCACCATGTTGACATGGTGACGATTGTTCCTTGTCGGCGACCAGCCCGCTTTGCTGAAAACGGATTGGACATGCTGTGAGTAAACAGAGGCCGAGTTGTTCAGGCCGCAAGGATAGTCTTCCTTTTTGAGCTCGACGGATCGTCTTGAGGGGGTTGAGGTTATCATCAGGGACGTTCCCAGCCGTTCGTGTGTGGCGACACGAGTTGGACGGCGGAGTTTCGAAAAATCCGCTCGAGCAGCTTGGTCGGGCCGGCGCAGAACTCCATCTATTAGTTGGGAGACTTCGAGTAGCTTGGAGTCAGCGCGATCGAGCGCTTGGAGGAGGTCCGAGCAGTCGATCTCCTTTCCCTTGTAGAGCGGGAACGGTGGTCGGGAGCTTGGTGCCGTCATGCGTGTGGTCGGAGACGGCGTGGTCTCAGATTGGATCTGGATCTCTTTCGGAACCGTGGTCGCGAAGCCGCCGCTGCACGTCGTCCACGTGATCTGGCCGACGGTGAACGTGAGGCCTTCGGGCACGGTCGCGGAAGCTGGGATCGTGACCATCTTGTTCGCCGGAAAAGTTGCACGCACACCCCCTACCTGGCGCGCCACTGTCGACGAAAGCTAGTCGGCAGTCTACCTTGGGGTATACCCACGTTAGTAGTTTATCGGTAGACGGTGCGCAAACTACGAACTCGATGGTGACGCAAGACACGGACAAGCTTTTTATCCAGGTTCGGCCGCCGAGTTGGCGTAATACCTACGTCCTGCGTCTGGTTGTATTGATTTGTGTTGAGAGAATATGATGTCCTAGGGGGATCCCTTGCCCCTCCTTATATAGTCTGGAGGGCAGGGTTACAGATCTGGAAACTAATCCTAGTCGGTTACAATTGCCATAGATAACTTGATATCAATTCCTATTCTAACCGACTAGAATCCTGCTTGATCTCCACGTCTTGTTTCCTTGCGCGAAACTCCGAGCTGTCGGATCAAGCCTTGAACTCGTCTCGTAGTGAGCCAAGCTTCCTGGCTGAAGTCTAGCTGTAAGGGTATAGGGGTTTATACCCCCACATATCTTGCACCGAAACTAACACTATCTCCAAAAAGACCGAAGTGAGATTCTATATGACACACGTCATCTAGGAGTTCTATTGGGTGCTTCCAAATATATTTCGAAGCATATGGTACGTTCGATGCAATTCGTGCACCTATCTTGCATCAAGATTAGCACTATCTCCAAACAAAGCAAACTGAGCTTCCACTTGAGCCCCTTTACCCAGGAGTATCATCGGGTGTATCCAAAATGGTTTCTTAGCCTATGACGCATTAGGCGCAAACTGTGTACCTATCTTGCACCAAAACTAACTCTGTCTCCAAACAGACCAAAGCGAGATTCTATATGACACATGTCATCTAGGAGTTCTATTGGGGTGCGTCCAAATGGATTTCTTTGCATATGGTATGTTCCATGCAAACCGTGCACCTATCTTGCATCAAGATTAGCACTATCACCAAACAGATCGAACCGACCTTCCACTTGAGCCTCTTCACCTAGGCGTACCATCGGGAACTTCCACAACGATTTCTGAGCCTATGATGCACTGGGCACAAACCATGCAACTATCTTGCACCGAAACTAATACTATCTCCAAATGGACCGAAGCGAGATTCCATATGATACACTTCATCTAGTAGTTCCATTGGGTGCATCTACAGTTCCATCGGGTGTGTCCAAATTGATTTCTGAGCATATGGTATGTTCCATGCAAACCGTGCACCTATCTTGCATCAAGATTAGAACTATCTCCAAACAGACAGAACCAAGATTCCACATGAGCCTCTTCACCAAAGAGTACCATCGCGTGCGTCCAAAATAGTTTCTTAGCCTATGGTGCATTAGGCACAAACCGTGTACCTATCTTGCACTGAAACTAACACTATCTCCAAAGAGACCGAAGTGAGATTCTATATGACACACGTCATCTAGGAGTTCGATTGGGTGCTTCCAAATATATTTCGAAGCATATGGTACGTTCGATGCAATTCGTGCACCTATCTTGCATCAAGATTAGCACTAACTCCAAACAAAGCAAACTGAGCTTCCACTTGAGCCCCTTTACCCAGGAGTATCATCGGGTGCATCCAAAATGGTTTCTTAGCCAATGATGCATTGGGCGCAAACTTTGTACCTATCTTGCACCAAAACTAACTCTGTCTCCAAACAGACCAAAGCGAGATTCCATATGACACATGTCATCTAGGAGTTCTATTGGGGTGTGTCCAAATGGATTTCTTAGCATATTGTATGTTACATGCAAACCGTGCACCTATTTTGCATCAAGATTAGCACTATCTCCAAACAAATCGAACCGACCTTCCACTTGAGCCTCTTCACCTAGGATTATCATCGGGTGCTTCCATAATGGTTTCTAAGCCTATGGTGCATTATGTGCAAACCAAGCACCAATCTTGCACCTAAACTAACACTGTCTCCAAACAGAATGAAGCGAGATTTGGGCAAAAACGCAGTCGAGTTCT